>NC_028647.1:59185989-59234068 GCF_001406875.1 Solanum pennellii | reverse complement strand
CACCTCCCCCCCCCCCCTCTGTTGCCTTCCCTACAGTCAGAAACAGTGGAGAAAAAAATATGATGTACTTATGACTTCTTTTACTTGTTACCTTAACTTCCCAATGCCTATTGAATAATTGTGCCCACTTCTCCAACATGTGAGACACTTAGGAGAGGAATTTACTCAGGTGTTAAAACAATTTTCTTTTGGTAACTTATTATTTGTTCAAATGGATAATCAAATCCAAGTTATTGTGCATTTTTTGAGCCAATTATCAAAGTCTCATGATGACCTCGCTTTTTTAATGTTGCCTGCAGCTTTCATTCCAGATGTGGACAAATCAGATGCAGGAAACGTTGAACTCCAAGAAAAAGGGTGATTCTGCTTTCAGGCACAAAGATGCTAAGGCCGCCATCGAATGCTATACACTGGTAAGAAATTCACGGTCCTCACTCCTCTTGGATAGGTTCAGTTGCCACGGGTTATAATACTTTTAATCATCTCACTTGGGTTTGAATATGAGTAGCAAGACCGTTCTTGTAAACTTGAGGTTCTGAGTTGGGTACTTTTCAGATGTGTTTTCTTAGACGAGATAAATGTTTGTAGTCTAAAACTTCATACATTCAATATAGTAACAAAATGGTCTAAAGAGATGATAACATGTTCTCAAGATTATTAATGAGTGCGTAGAAGAGTACATCTAATCTAATTTTAAATGCATCACTCATTTTAATACTTGGGTTGGTTTTGCAGTTTATCGATGTTGGAACTATGGTCTCCCCAACTGTGTATGCACGGCGTAGTCTGTCTTATCTCATGAATGATATGCCACTGGAAGCCCTCAATGATGCAGTACAGGCACAAGTAATATCTCCTGTTTGGCATGTTGCTTCGTATTTACAAGCTGCTTCTCTCTTTGCACTTGGAAGGGAAAATGAGGCACAAATTGCACTCAAGGAAGGTTCTGTTCTTGAAGAAAAGAAGAATACAAATTCCTGAAAGTGGCAAGTCAGGCCACTCTGATCGTTATTTAATTGCTCCGTTGCTAATGGTGTTTGGACATGGATCACAAAAGTTCACCGGTGAGAGGCTATTCAAGCTATTGCCTCGTGCATGCGATCATTAAGTAGGTTTGGTTTACTTCAGAGCATTCTTTTGCTACATATAATTGGATGGGGTTGGTTTTGGTCACAGCTTTTGTGGACAGGTTATCTAAGCGCTCCGGTTGAAATGGATTGACATTTTCCAATAAACAAACTATTCTCTGGGAATAATCAAATGCCGTTGGTTCCATAAGGATCCAACATCTGTGGGAAAAAAAGGAAAGCTGGAGACACTTCCTGTGCTGTAATTTATGTACAGTGCTATTTAGCTGCTCAAATTGTTTCGTTTCTCTCTCTCTCTCTCTCTCTCTCTCTCTCTCTGTCTCTCCGTCTTGTTAACTTCTTGAAATCGTCCTTCTCGTGTCTTTCTCTCTTGGAGTTGGGGGTCAATGTCCTTTCTTTGTGGTGGTAATTTTACTTTTGCAGTGCTTATGTCAAGTAAGTAAAACTTGTAACTGGTCTAACTTTCTGAATGTTGTTTGTAAGGTTTGAAACTTTATGTCAACAATTAATCAGTTTGAATGCTTTTGTGGATAATTATTTGTACAGCTGGTAGCTCCAGTCATATATTGTTGAAATTTAAGTTCGTCTTTTTAATTTTCTTATATTGCCTCATATAGGTTGAGGGATCAAGTGTTCTCCCCTTGTATATGTTTTTTGGGTAATTCTCACCGCAAGGTTGAATATCGTGCTGAGTTAGGTCTAAGATCTAATTTTTTTAAAGAAAAATTTAACTGTAAGGTCGATTTTCTTAGCATAGTATAAGAGTTGGGGGGGTGTTTGGTTAGGAGGACAATGATTTTTGAATTATTATTGCTTTGCTGGTCAATATCTTTTGAAAACATCTTTTCTAGAAAAATTATTTTTTTTTATAAAGAAATTGGTTTGTACTTGTAAATTTAAGTATCTATTAACAAAAAGATTTATATTATATTGTATACACAAATTATAAACTCTTTTTAGACTCTTTAGCAGAATCCCAATAGAGTACTCATGAGTTTTAAATTCTCATTTCTTTTACAAAAAAATTGATTTTAGGAAAAATGATAGTGACAATATACATTAAACATCCATGAAATTTTAAAACATCATGAATGTTTTTTACAAAATTAATCTTTTATCTTTCTCAAGTATCAAACTTTGGAAAAAATATTTTCCTTAATCTTGATTTTTTTTGTTAAAAAATATTCACTATGAAAATTTATACGACAAATGACTCCCTTCTTTTTTTTATATTTGCTGTTGTTTCTGGACTTCCTTTTCTCATCATAGCTGCAAATTCATCATAATTAATTCGACCATCCTGCACAATAAGAATTAAATCATTAGAGTTTAAGTTTTATGTAGTAAGATATAAAAAGAAGTTCATAATTAAATAATTTATACTGTTATTATATGTATATAATGATTATGATAAATATTAATTGATAATATGATAAAAAGGGGAGTGTTTCAAATTTTACATTATTTGAGTCAACTTCAGCAACAATATCTTGTATGTCCTTTCCATCATCAATACCAAATTCTCTTAAAGCTTGCTCTAACTCTTCTATTGTGATGTACCTGAAATTTTTTTGAAAATTAAGATCTAGAAGAGGGTAAAAATAATAATAATTTAAGATTTGAATACTTTGTGTTTTTGGAACATATTTGAAAAATATAAGATTTTCTATTTTAAAGAAATTTAATAAATATTTATTTATTAAAATACTGAATTAATCTAGTATTGTATCACTTAAAAAGTTATATGGTGATTGGTGCTGATGTTGTTGTTGTGGGTATCAACTAGGAATAATGTATTTAGCTAATGATGGTGTTGTGGGCAGTAGCTAGTGGCGATATATAGTGTCTAGCAATAGTGGTTGATGGTGATAGTTGGTGTTGGCGGCTAAAAATCGTGGTGGATTATAGTGATAGTTAAAAGAGATGGTGAATTATGATAATGGTTTGTGATATAATGATGATTGTCGAAAATGATTGGTTGTTGTTCTGATAGTGGTTGGTGGTGATGAATGTAGACAGTGGCTAGTGATGATTATGATCGATATGATGGTCAGCAACGACAATAGTTAATGATGATGGATTATGAAAATAACAGTGAATGAATTGAATGAAGGAATATTATATAAACATCAATAATATTAAGACATTATAATAAATTTTAATTATTCAGATATATATAATTCGATTCAAATATACGATAAACTTACCCACTATTATCCTTGTCAAAATATTGGAATGCTGTGTAAAGATGTTCTTCTTTGTCCATTCTGTTCATGTGCATTGTTGCTGTAATAAATTCTTCATAATCTATGGTTCCATTTCCATCAGCATCAGCCTAATTTATTAATTTTTTTCAATGTATACAAAAAATAAAAAAATAAAAATCAATATATTACAATAAAGAAGTAACTTGCAACTTTTTTTTCTTCATAATATTAATTGAAAGACTTTTAGATGGTAATTAAATATATATTCTAATTATCAACTGCTTCATTCCTTTACTTTTATTTGTCCATAGTAAAAATATATTTTTTTATTTTTATTTGTCACTTTTAATATATCGAGAGAGCATTAATTACTTATTTCTCAAATAATTTTTAATAATCTAAGATTATACATCAATTAATATAAATATTATGATAAAATATACATATTAATCATTATTTCTTAAGAGAGGTGCAAAGTCTAAATTGAACAAGTAAAAGTGAAGAGAGAAAGTGTGTACACACACACACACACACACATATATATATATATATAAATTATTTCGAGTAAAATTAGTTGTCTTGATACAATTTTTATATTTGAAATTATTTTTTTGGGTGTCATTTTTTGTACAATATAAAGCTCAACTACTTGAGCCGATCTCAGATGGATTTTTAAAAAATGATAAATTTTAAAATTTGTTCCGTCTTTCAACACACATAATTATCTTTTTGTAATAACCGAACAATCACCATTTTAATTAGGTATCGATCGATTCAACATCACTTATCAATAAATTCCAAATTTTAGGTCTTTTTAAAAATTCTAAACTAATTCAATTGTAAACTTGCTAAGTGCAGTGATTATCTATTACTTATAATTTAGGGGGGGAAAAAGTTTATGAATATTAAAATATAATAATTTTGTGTTTGACATAAAAAAAAATAATTAGAGGACTTACAGCTTCCATTAATTGTTGAATTTCATAATCAGATAATTTAGTTCCTTGTTTGGCAAGTCCTTGTTTTAGCTCCTCAAGTGTTATTGCTCCACTATTATCAGCATCCATACTTTTGAACATTTGCTTTAATCCCATTATTTCTTCCTCTGATAAACATCCTGCAATAACCTATAATATATTTTCTCTCCAAATAAATATTTTGTTTCACATTAAAAAAAAAAATTAAAGGTGAAATTATATATATTTCTTAAAAGAAGAGTTTATTCACAACATTTTATGTAATTTTTCATGATCTTGAAATATCTGGAGAGAAATTTCTTGAGATTTTACTTTGACGTGACATTTATGCATTAACTTCAAATGAAATATATGCTTTTACTTAAAAGAAGGAAAGGGGGTTCATTACTCGAAGAGAAACTTTTTGAAATTTTACTTTGACGTAACATTTATACATCAACTTTAAATGTAATATGCTTCTATTTGAAAAGGGGGGAGGGTTTCATTAGCCGAAGAATAACTTTCTTCAAAATTTTACTTTGACGTAACATTTATAGATTAACTTTAAATGAAATATGCTTCTATTTTAAAGGGGGGAAAAGGAATTCATTACTCAGAGAGCAACTTTCTTACAATTTTACTCTGACGTAGCATCTATACATCAACTGTAAATGCAAAATGCTTCTATGATAAATTTTTACCGTCTTAAAATCCTTTTCAGAAATACCTATTTACCAATTTCCATTTGAAAGGGAAAAAAGGGTTTCATTACCCGGAGAACAATTTTTTGAATTTTTATATTGACGTAACATCTATATATATAACAAGTTTCAATGAAATATGCTTCTATTTGAAAGGAAAAAAAAAGGGGTTTCATTAGCCGATTTTCTTGAAATTTTATTTTAACGTAACATATATAGATCAACTTTAAATGAACATGCTTCGATTTAAAAGAGAAAAAAAAAGATTTCATTACCCGGAGAGCAACTTTCTTGAAATTGTTCATGGCTCTAAATTGTTTGAGTCTACTTAAAACAGCATTGTCAAGTGGTGTATCTGGTGCATCTCCATCCTCCTTGATCCATGGATGATCTGAATTCATATACATATTTATTCATAAATCAAGTAAATATATGCTCCAATGAATTTTTCATCTATATGTATTTATTTTTGGTATAATACATAAATTTGCCCTTTAACTTGACCTTATTTCATATTTATATCTTCCATTTTTGGATATGCACAAATAGAATTAAACTTGTATAAAGTTGAACGAGTAGATACATAGATCCTATGTGGCATAATACATGCAGGATGCAAATTGTCATGTAGAATGCCACGTAGGACGTGTGTACTTATTTATTTAATTTTATACAAGTTTAAGTGTATACTTATGCATATTCAAAATTAGAGGAGATTATGATGAGTTGAAACCAAATCCAGAGTTTAGCAGAATTCAATAACTTTCGTTTAAATATTGTATTTTGTCTTTAGAAATATATTGATATTTAAAACCTAAAAGGTTAAAAAACTAGAATCCTGAACTCATCCGGCTTCACCTCTTTCCGAAATCTTTAATTAAAAATAACAAATTTCGATCATCCCAACACAACCCATTATGTATATAAGTTAAACTCATTTAACATAGATAAAATATTACACAAAAGGGTGAATAGTTTCTATCTAATACTCCTTAATCCCATTTTACATGACACTCTTTCCTTTTTAGTCAATTTCAAAAAGAGTGTTATCTTACTATAATTAAAAATAATTTAACTTTAAAATTTCTTTTTTACCCTTGACGAAATGATTTACATTTACACAAATATTTAACGATTGTTTTTAGACAACAAATTTCAAAAATCTTTTTTTTTTAAATACAATAAAAAAATCAAATAGTATCACGTAAAATGAGACAGAGAGAATAACATACGGTAGTATTGAACTTACTTAACACTTGAATTGCTGTTAACCTCTGCTTGGGATCTGAAGTCAACATCTTCCTAACAATATCTTTGGCACCATGTGAAATTGAAGGCCATGGATCACTTGAAAAATCAATATGTCCACGCAATATTGCATTGAATATTCCATGTTCAGTTTCTGAAATAAAAATAAAAAACAAAATTTTAAAACCATCATTTATTAATTAATTAACCTCTAAATCAATCTTACTTTTGATTTAACACAATCAATTACTAGCATTTTTATCCTACATAATTAAAGGGCTTGATCCGGATTTGTGTCGGATAGGGCCCATTTCTGTCGAATATTTTTTCATATTCAGGACTCGAAATCGAAATCTCGATTAAGAGAGTAATGATACCTGCCCAAAAAGGAGGAACACCAGAAAGAAGAATATATAACATAACCCCAACACTCCATATATCAACTTCTGGACCATATCTTCTCTTCAACACTTCAGGTGCAATGTAATATGCACTACCCACTATGTCCTTAAACACATCTCCTGTAGAACACAAAATTGAATATTAATAGAGGGAGTATAGTTTTATGTTTTTACAAAAATGAGATTAAAGAGCACTAACTACTTTTTTCTTTTTGTAGTTTTACTATATAATATTAGTGTGTCCAAGCTAGTTTGTGTGCACACCTATTACCATCTCATTGGCCAATATATCAGATAATTTTGTCCCACCACAACTTAGACAGATGAGAAGAAATGACTAGTGTGTAGTCTATGATAGGTTTCCCTTTGCATCTCTCGTGGTTTTCACTTATTGATCACTAGGTCACATTAGCCCTTGATCGGCCCTACCTGAATAACTATCAAACTTCTGTTACTTCATTCTCTTTCATCATTAAAGGTTTATTTGGTATGAGAGATGAAATAGACAGTTATTTTACTATATATATGAAACAACTTATCAAATCATTGCAGTACATTAAATAATGGGATAAAAGCTTATTCCATAGAGTAACTAATGCTTAGAGTGAGTTGATTTTAAATGAAAACATGTTTCATTCCGACTTTCATCAGGGACAAGTACGGTCTTAGGATGGTCAATACAATGGGTGGGTTCCTTAAATCCTCACCAGGCTGCTGGCATTGCTAAATATATCCAACAAATACAAAAGTGACTAAAGAAGTCAGAGACACCCCCAACCAAATGCAGGATAAGATGTATATTTATCTTGGGATTACTATATATCCCTTATACCAAAAGACCCCTTAAGTCACTCTAGTTCTATATAAACATGCATGCATGTATGGTATATTAATTGCTATATAAACATGCATGCATGTATGTTATATTAATTCATGAGTATATATAAGTTAAACTGATTGATTTTGAGTGAAAACAGATTTCATCCCGACTTTCATCATGGACAAGTACGGTTTTAGGCCAGTCAATACAATGAGCGGGTTCCACAAATCCCACCAGGCTACTGGCATTGCTAAATACAATAGATTCAAAAGTGACTAAAGAAGTCAGAGAAACCCTTAACCAAATGCAGGATAAAATGTGATCTTCTATGTCTTATCTTGGAATATATTCATACGAAACGATCCCCTTAGGGCACTAGTGCTATAGACATGCATATTAACTATGATCTGTTAGCGCATAAAAGTTAAACTGATTTACATATGTACCTTGTTTATAAAAGACAGAAAGACCGAAATCGGTAGCCTTGAGAGGTGAATCCTCATCTTTATTAAGAAGAAGAAAATTCTCAGGCTTGAGATCTCTATGAATAACACCCATAGAATGACAAGTATGTACAATTTGAACAATAGTTCTAAGCAAAGTAGCAGCAGCCCTTTCAGTATAATGTCCTTTAGTAATAATCCTATCAAAAAGTTCACCACCAGCACATAATTCCATAACCAAATGTACTGAATGTTTGTCCTCATAAGCACCTTTAAGTTCAACAATATTTTGTTGACCTGTTAAATGATGCATTATTTGTACTTCTCTTTTAACATCTTCAATATCTTCTTTATTAACCAACTTCCTTTTTGCTATTGTTTTACATGCAAATTGTTCACCATTTTGTTTATGTGTACATAAATGTGTTACACCAAATTGACCCCTTCCTAATTCTTTACCTATAGAATATGTTTTTTTAACATCTTCCATTGGTCTTCCTAATACTGGACCTATAGGGGATTTTTTAGATGGTTTTGAAGAAGGGTCAGGAGATTTTGGTGGTGTAGTATTATTATTATTACAACTTTTTGATTGATCATTATCATTGGATTTTTCTTTACTCATAATATGATCATCATCATCATTATTAGGTTGGCCCCTTGAACAACAGTTCCCCATTGTATTATGGGGACTAAGCTAAAAGGGCAAAAGAAAAATTATTATGAAGATGATGATGAACAAATAAACAAAGAGAGAAAAGAGAAAGAGAGTTAATCTAGGAGAAAGACAAAAAGATAAAATGAGATGATTGAGGAGAGAGAGTAAACTTTGCATTTGGATATTAGTTAGAGGTTGAGAAAATGTCTTTCTTTCAATTCATTAGTGGATCATAAAATATACCATGTCATCTTAAACATTGATCACTTTAAGAAAATTATATATATTTGATATAATTGTAATAGTATTTGTCTAAGCTTTTATTTATTTAATTTGTCTCTCTTAAGCATTTCACTTCATTTATTTTCATATCTAGCCTCACATTTGAATAATAAGATGTAACTCAAAATTTAGTGGTGTTAATCTGAATATTAAGATATTACATTAAGATTTGAATATTTGAGAGTTAAAGATTGTTTTTTTTAATATTTGAATTTATAAAATTTGTTTTTGTTTTAAAAAAGGAATAAATATAAAATACTAAATTGATCTAATATTATATATATTCGATAAAATACTTTAAAATTTTATATGGCAATTGGTGGGGGTGATGACTAAGATGGTGATTGTTTGTATCTATAATTAGGATAGTCTTGATTGATGACGGTGGTTGAGAGTAGTATCATATTGTATACTGGTTGGCACTAATGATTAACTTTAGTTGATGGTGATGACAACTGATAATTAATAATTGAATGATATTGATAACTAATGATAATAGTGAATTACAATGACGGTTAGTGATATATAATGTTGACAAATGGTGATAATATTGATAGTAATTAGTGGATGTAATAATTAATAATTGGTGGTGTTGATTGCAAATATGGTTAATGGGGGGATGATTCATTTTGGTGATTGACGGTGGTTATAATTGTCGTTGGGTGAAGGATGATTGTTGTAGATGACAGATGGTGGTGATTGATATGGCCAAAATAGTGATTGTGAGTAGTGTGGTAATTACGGATGAAATAGTAATTGTGGGTTGATTGAGTGAACTGTCATTTTTATAGAAATTTTTAAACAAACTTCATAATGATATCAAGACTTTATTATACGTCTTAATCATCTCATTAAAGAGTTGTAAAATTAAAAAAAACAAATACATTAAAAAATAAATCAACTTAATTACTGAAATAATTATTTAGACTTTCCTTTTTAGTGAAACAAATGATGAGGTCTAATTGTCTCTTGTGAAATAATTAGAGGCCCTTGCTTTAATTTTTTGCTTTCTTGGATTTGGATGGCCTAAATAACTCAACACTCTGAATGGTAATTGTTGCAAATATATTTCATCCTCACAGAATAGATTTAAATTAAAGCTAGAGATAAGTTTGAGTGAAAAGGAGGCACAGAGTAACTATAGAGAAATTAACAAATCACAATTGCACCATACAAGTTTACCAACTAATTAATAAACAAATGAAAATCCAATTAATTAGTTCTAATCTTTTCCACATATCCTAGTTGACTTGTTCAACCAAGGAGGATGAGCAACTTTAAGCTTGAACTCATTAGTGTAGCTTCAACATGTCAACATCAATTTTTAGTGTTCACGGTTCGGATAAAAACTAATCCAAATTAAAAAAAAATCAAATTAAATTAAACTATCAAATTAAATGATTTATTTGGATTTGATTTGGTTTAATTTACATTTATTTAAATCGATATATTTCATCTGATTTTGATTTTAATTAAAACAATTGAAAAAATAATTGAATCGAACCGACAAATTATATACATATATATGTTAATATTATACATACATAATATATTACTTTTTAATAATAATTTTGAATATCTTATATATATTTTCATCAAAATTTAGTTATAATTTGTTTATGACACTAGGGCCTGTTTGCCATGCGATGCAGTTAAAATTTTATTTTGATATGTGATTTGGACTTTTTATGTTATATATTTTCTCATAAATATAAAACCCTCCATAAGTTGTAAAACTATTAAAATTGTCCCAATTCTTTATACAATCTTACCAAATAAACAAAAGTTTATACAATTTCATAATACACTATCACATAAGATATTCGTAAAAAATACATTATTTATTTATCAAGCTTTAATTTCAAAAATAAATAAATTGAATATATATAAGTTGTGGTGTACTAGACTTAATATAGTCCTCTCACATAGTACATACAATTTTCTCACGTTGAACTTGCATTTTTCGTTGATATGACTAACAAGACAAACCAACATTGTTACTTTGAGCAATTTGTTGGTAAATAAATTTGATAAAAACAATGATTTGTACTACAAGAAAAATGTGGATTACACGGGGATTTTCTTAAGGATTACATATGAAAATTCGCAAGAAATTAAGTTTCCTATGGATTTTCCTACCAAAAAAAATCCGATGGTAAAACCTTCCTAGGTAATTAATTCCTGCAAATTTTTAAATCCCCAAGTAATTTACCTAGGGATTTATATTTGGCAAGTAAATTACTTGGGAATTTCTTGCAAAAAAATATATATCAATTTTTGAAAAATTAACAAAAATGAATTTTTCTAGATAATATATTAATTAATTATTAATATTGTTGTAAATCCGTTGTATATGTGGATGATCCATTAGAGTTATCCAACAATTAATTGGATTCATGTATTAGTGTTTCCAATGTGATAAGATTTCAAGGTTATATGAACCTTGATGATAACTATGTATAATTCCAAGGTGACCTTTGACTATGATATCTCAACACTATAAATAGAGATATCATTCATCATTGTATGACACACTTGAATAAGAAAATTCTCTCCTCTACCTTATACTTCTTGTCTTTTTCTTCTTACATTCTGAGCTTTCTTTACAACACGTTATCAGCACGAAGTTGCTACTTGCAAAGGTATTATATAAATAATTTTATTTTATTCACATATTCTCTCATAATTTCATTATGTCGAATTTATCCAAACTTGAGTTTGTGGCATTAGATATTTCTGGAAAGAATTATCTTTCATGGGTACTCGATGCTGAGATTCACTTGGCTGCTAAAGGTCTTGATGCCACTATTACTCAGGGAAATGAAGCATCGAGTCAAGATAAGGCGAAGGCAATGATTTTCCTTCGTCATCATCTTGATGAGGGCCTGAAGATTGAATATTTGACGGTAAAAGATCCACTTGAATTGTGGACTGATTTAAAGGGGAGATATGACCACCTAAAGGCAACAGTGTTGCCAAGAGCTCGTTATGAGTGGATGCATTTACGGTTTCAAGATTTTAAGACCGTAATTGAATACAACTCTGCTGTATTTAGGATAACCTCCCAGTTGAAATTATGTGGGGAGACTATAAAAGATGAGAACATGTTGGAAAAGACACTTACTACTTTCCATGCCTCAAATGTGATATTGCAGCAACAATATCGTGAAAAGGGTTTTCAAAAATATTCTGAATTAATCTCATGTCTTTTGGTGGCTGAGCAACATAATGCTCTTTTAATGAAAAATCATGAAGCTCGTCCCACTGGAGCTGCTCCATTACCGGAGGCAAATGTGGTGGAAGCACTTGATCAATCTGAAGGAAAAAGAGATGATCATCGGGGCTATAATAATGCACGAGGACGTGGCAAAGATAAAAGACGATACACTAATCGTCAAGGTGGTGGTCATAATAAAAGGGAGAACAACATGAGTTCTCAAAATAACCCCTCAAAAAGTAATTGTCGTCGTTGTGGCATGAAAGGCCATTGGAAGAATGAATGTCGCACACATGAGCATTTTGTAAGGCTCTATCAAAATTCCTTTAAAAAGAAAGGAAATAAAAGTGGTGCTTCCTCTTCCAATGCTCGAGCTGAGTCACATATGACTCTTAAAAATGATGATAAGCCGGGAACATCTCAGAAATATGATAAGGATGTTGAAGCAAATTTGGCTTTAAAGGATGATGTTTTTGATGGCCTTGGTGACATTACTCATATGGAAGTTGATGACTTCTTTGGAGATCGAAACTGATGTTTGATCTTTTAGCTGGGGAATGAAGTCTGTTAATATTTTACTTATGTATTTTTAATTATTATGTTATTCATGTTGAAGTATTTAAATTTCCGTTGTTAATTTTGTTTCTTCCTTCTTTTGATGTATTTTATTTTAATGAAAATTAATAGAAATCCCCAGTTGTCAGTTGGATTCAAGATGAGTAATGGAGATGTATGCCTTCTTGATAGTGCTACAACGCATACAATATTAAAAGAAAAGAAATACTTTTCTAATTTGGTTATGAAAATGGCATATGTCAACACAATATCAGGTAGTACAAAATTAATTGAGGGCTCTGGAAGAGCGACCTTATTACTACCTGGAGGGACAATATTAAGCATTGATAATGCATTATATTGTAGTAAGTCTCAAAGAAACTTATTAAGTTTCAAAGTTATTCGCCAAAATGGCTATCATGTTGAGACGGCTAATGAAGGAAAGGTTGAATACCTTTACATTACTACAATTAATGTAGAGAAGAAAATTGTGCATGAAAAATTACCTGCACTTTCTTCTGGGTTGTACTATACAAGTATAAGTACAGTTGAATCACATGCCGTAGTAAACAAAAGGTTTACTAATTTTAATGATTTTATCATTTGGCATGACCGGTTGGGCCATCCCGGATTTAATATGATGCGCAAAATCATTGAGAATTCACATGGGCACACCTTAAAGAGCCCAAATATCCTTCAATCAAAGGAATTCTCTTGTGCTGTTTGTTCTCAAGGAAAGTTGATCATTAAACCATCAACAGTTAAGGTTGGAATTGAATCCCCTGCGTTTCTGGAACGTATACAGGGTGATATATGTGGACCAATTCAACCTGCATGTGGACCCTTTAAATATTATATGGTCTTGATAGATGCTTCTACAAGATGGTCACATGTGTGTTTATTATCAACTCGCAACATGGCTTTTGCGAGATTGCTGGCTCAAATAATAAGATTGAAAGCACAATTTCCAGACTATACAATAAAGACAATCCGTCTAGATAATGCTGGTGAGTTTACATCTCAGGCATTTAATGACTATTGTATGTCTACTGGTATAACAGTTGAACATCCAGTTGCGCATGTTCACACTCAAAACGGTCTAGCAGAATCATTGATTAAACGTCTGCAATTGATAGCTAGACCATTACTAATGAGAACAAAGTTATCTGTGTCTATGTGGGGGCATGCTATTTTGCATGCAGCAGCACTTGTGCGCATAAGGCCGACCAATTATCATGAATTCTCCCCATTACAATTGACTTTTGGTCAAGAGCCAAACATTTCCCATCTTAGAATTTTTGGATGTGCGGTGTATGTCCCAATTGCTCCACCACAACGCACAAAGATGGGGCCCCAAAGAAGGTTGGGGATATATGTTGGGTATGAATCTCCTTCAATCATAAAATATTTGGAGCCTATGACTGGAGATTTATTTAAGGCAAGATTTGCTGATTGTCATTTTGATGAATCAGTATACCCAACATTAGGGGGAGAACATAAGTCGTTGGGAAAAGAGATAGATTGGAATTCATCAACTCTATCTCATCTGGATCCTCGAACAAACCAATGTGAGCAAGAAGTTCAAAGAATAATTTATTTGCAGAACATTGCAAATCAGCTACCAGATGCATTTACTAATCTTCCAAGGATTACTAAATCGCATATTCCAGCTGTTAATGCTCCAGTTCGAGTTGATATCCCGACGGAACAAATTGTTAAGGCAAATGAGTCTAGACCACATTTAAAGCGTGGTAGACCAATTGGTTCCAAAGATAAAAATCCTCGAAAGAGAAAAGGAATAAATGATCAAGATAATCATGGGTTGAAAGAAATTTCTCAAGATGAGACCCAAGTGATAACACATGATGATGAGGAGGTTCGAACTTCTGAAAATAATGAAATTTCAATGAATTATGTCTCGACGAGAAAGTTGTGGAACCGAAATAATGTTGTGATTGACAACATATTTGCCTATAATGTTGCTATTGAAATAATGCAACAAGATGAAGATTTTGAGCCAAAATCTGTTCACGAATGTAGACAGAGAAATGATTGGCCAAAATGGAAGGATGCAATTCAAGCTGAATTGGCTTCACTAGAAAAACGTGAAGTTTTTGGACCGATAATCCGAACACCTGAAGGTATCAAGCCAGTGGGGTACAAATGGGTTTTTGTACGAAAAAGAAATGAGAAAGGTGAAGTCATGAGATATAAGGCCCGACTCGTTGCTCAAGGTTTTTCTCAAAGACCTGGCATTGATTATATGGAGACATATTCTCCAGTGGTAGATGCAATCACCTTCAGATATCTCATAAATCTGGCAGTTCATGAAAAACTTGAAATGCGTCTAATGGACGTTGTCACAGCCTATCTATATGGCTCATTGGACCACAACATTTTCATGAAAATTCCTGAAGCATTCAAAGTGCCTGAAGCATACAAAGATTCAAGAGAAACTTGTTCAATAAAGCTTCAGAAATCTCTGTATGGATTGAAACAATCAGGAAGGATGTGGTACAATCGTCTGAGTGAATATTTGTTAAAGAAAGGGTACAAAAATGACCCGATTTGTCCCTGCATTTTCATTAAACGGTCGGGATCTGAATTTGTAATAATAGCTGTGTATGTTGATGATTTGAACATCATTGGAACTCGTAAAGAGCTTTTAGAAGCTGTTGAGTGTCTGAAAAAAGAATTCGAAATGAAAGATCTCGGCAAGACAAAATTTTGTCTTGGTCTACAGATTGAGAATTTGTCAAATGGAATACTTGTTCATCAATCAACGTACACAGAAAAGATACTAAAGCGTTTTTACATGGATAACTCACATCCATTGAGTACTCCAATGGTGGTAAGATCGCTTGACATCAATACAGATCCATTTCGACCTCAAGAGAATGATGAAGAGCTTCTTGGTGATGAAACTCCTTATCTTAGTGCGATCGGGGCACTAATGTACCTTGCTAACAATACTCGACCAGATATCTGTTTTGCAGTAAGTCTACTGGCAAGATTCAGTTCCTCCCCAACAAAAAGACATTGGAATGGTGTTAAACACATGCTTCGATATCTTCGGGGGACCATGGACATGGGTTTATTCTATTCCAATGAATCCAAGTCAAAACTGATTGGTTACGCAGATGCAGGATATTTATCTGATCCGCATAAAGCTCGATCACAAACAGGCTATTTATTTACATGTGGAGACACGACAATATCTTGGCGATCAATGAAGCAAACGTTGGTAGCCACTTCTTCAAATCATGCAGAAATAATAGCCATCCATGAAACAAGTCGAGAGTGCGTCTGGTTGAGATCAATGACCCATCATATTTAGGAAATGTGTGGTTTTTCTTTGAAAAAGAATATACCAACCACAATGTACGAAGATAATGCTGCATGTATAGCTCAATTGAAAGGAGGATACATCAAAGGAGACCGGACAAAGCATATCTCACCAAAGTTCTTTTTCACACATGATCTTCAACAAAATGGTGAGATAGAAGTTCAACAAATTCGTTCAAGTGATAATCTTGCTGATTTATTTACTAAGAAATTGCCAACATCAACGTTTGAGAAGTTGAGATACAAGATTGGAATGCGCCGTCTCCAAGATATCAAGTAAAGTTTTCATCAGGGGGAGCGAAATACGCGTTGTACTCTTTTTTCCTTAACTATGGTTTTGTCCCAAGTTGGGTTTTCCTGGTAAGGTTTTTAACGAGGCAACATTCAAAGCGTATTATGAGATATGTGTACTCTTTTCCCTTCACTAGGCTTTTTCCCACTGGGTTTTTCCTAGTAAGATTTTAACGAGGCACATAATCTATGGATATCCAAGGGGCCATTAGAGTTATCCAACAATTAATTGGATTCATGTATTAGTGTTTCCAATGTGATAAGATTTCAAGGTTCATATAACCTTGATGATAACTATGTATAATTCCAAGATGACCTTTGACTATGATATCTCAACACTAAATAGAGACATCATTCATCATTGTATGACACACTTGAATAAGAAAATTTTGATTACTCTCTTACAATGCTCTAATTAATAGAATTATAAATGCTAAAAATCAAGTGTCTTCCACCGATGTGGTAAAAAGTACCACTAGTATTACACTAAACTTTATTATTTTTCTTCAATTGGATTAATTCTTAAAGCTAAATTTAATTGAATTAATTGAGTATTAAAAATAGAATTTAGATATCATTAGACAAAAAGTACTTACTATAAAGTCATCTCATATTTATATGAGATAAAATATATCTTAAAATGTTGAGTAAAGTTCATATGATTTAGCTTTTCAAAATTAAGGATGACAAGTGTTTATAAATTAAAATAAATCACCACCGCCTAACATATCATGAAAATTTTATGCTTACACTTTCTACGAGATAATATCTATAATGAAACATATTAAATGTAGACAAAGTTTACATTATGCATACAAAGTTCTTGTAAATAAATAATTCAAAATATAAATATATTTATAAATTTAATGAGCAATGAAGTTATATATAAATAATTGATAGTATATCTTATTAGAAAATTTGGTATTTATAATTTTAAATTATTTTAATATATTTAATTTTATATTTGAATTTAATATCATTTAATAACTTATTATAGAATTTTTATTTTTATTTTTAATGCTAGTAAACATATAATATACCAATTGGATATGCAAGTAAAAATTATTTAGTTTTCATTTCATATAATTCTATCAACAAGGGTAATTAAACTTTTATGATAGTAATTTTTCTATTGGATAAAAGGTTGTCCATTTAATTTTAATTCTTTCTATCTTTCAAATTAAAAAAATAAAATAAAAAAATGGTATCATTATTTTTTAGTGAGATTAATTATTAATTATATATAAGTTAAAATATTTATTCTAATGTTTATGGTAATGTTTCAACACTATTAATTTGACAAATATTATGATAGTTATTTTTTATTGGATAAACAACTACACGTATAATTTTAAATAGGGAAAATTGTATATAATAGAAAATTAATAACCTAAAATAAATAGATTAGCTAGGGTTTGATTTAATTGTGCTCCATAGCAAACGTTTGCAAAAAATTGTCAGGTGTCTCTCTCCCAAATATCTCGCTCGCCACTCTCCCCAATCTCTCGCTCGCTTCCTCACTTTTTATACAAACACAAGTGTATAAAAATTGTTTCTAATTGTATAAAGCAGATAAAATTGTATAAATACATATATTTTTGTCCCCTCTCTCCCCTCTTCCAGATCTCGCTCGCCACTCTCTCAAATCTCGCTCGCCACCCTCACCTTTCTCACTTATACAAATAGAAGCGAAATGTATAAATTGCGTTTCTGTTTGTATAAAGCGTGAGAAAATTGTATATACACATGCAAGTACATATATTTTCGTCCTATACACTTATAATTATACAATAAAAATACTCCCCTGCCCAGTTTCTTTTGCCTTTCTCTCTTTCTCGTTTTATACAATTTGATTCAATTGTATATTCCTTGTCAAGTCTCTTTTGTCTTTCTCTCTTTCTCATTTTATACAAATTCAAATTGTATATAATCGTTCTATACACTTATAAATACAACTCGTTTTATAAACTTCGTTTTTATACAGTTCTCTGCCCAAGTGTCTTTCTCTTTCTTGTTTTATACACTTCGTTTTATACAATTTGCTTCAACTGTATATGTATAGCGAATTATACAGTTTCTATGTTTGCTATGGAGCGCAATTATGCAAACGTTGCTATAGGATACAAATAAAAAAATTTTATTTGCTATATGTGAAAGTTGCCCATTTAAATATTTGTATCTTTCAAATAAACAAAAACAATATATAATGGTATCATTTATTTTAGTGAGATAAAAAATTAATCCTAAAATTTGTGGTAATGTTCCAACACCGTATTAGGTTGACAAATATTTATAATAATTATTTTTCTACTGGATAAATAAATAGTTATCTAATTTTAATTTTTTGTTTCTTTCGAATAAAAATTAAAAAATAATAACAGTTATTTTTAGTGAGATTAAATATTAATTATATATGATTTAAAAATAGGGAAAATTGTATATAATAGCAAACTAATAACATAGAATATATGGAGTAGCTAGGGTTTGATTTAATTGTGCTCCATAGCAAACATTTGCAAAAAATTGCCAGGCGCCTCTCCCCCAAATATCTCGCTCGCCTCTCTCCTCCAATCACTCGCTCGCTTCCTCACTTTTTATACAAACACAAGTGTATAAAAATTGTTTCTAATTGTATAAAACAGAGAAAATTGTATAAGTACATATATTTTTGTTCCCCTCTCTCCCCTCTTCCATATCTAGCTCGTCACTCTCCCAAATCTCGCTCGCCACCCTCTCCTTTCTCACTTATACAAACAGAAGCGAAATGTATAAATTGCGTTTCTGTTTGTATAAAGCGTGAGAAAATTGTATATACACATGCAAGTACATATATTTTCGTCCTATACACTTATAATTATACAATAAAAATACTCCCCTACCCAATTTGTTTTGCCTTTCTCTCTTTCTCGTTTTATACAATTTTCAAATTGTATCTAATTTCTCTCTTTCTCGTTTTATACAATTCGGTTCAATTGTATATTCCTTGTCAAGTCTTTTTTGTCTTTCTCTCTCTCATTTTATAGAAATTCAAATTGTATATAATCGTTCTATATACTTATAATAATACTATTCATTTTATACACTTCATTTTTATACAGTTCTCTGCCCAAGTGTCTTTCTCTTTCTTGTTTTATACACTTCGTTTTATACAATTTGCTTCAACTGTATATGTATAGCGAATTATACAGTTTCTATGTTTGTTATGGAGCGCAACTATGCAAACTTTGCTATAGCATACAAATATGAATTTTTTATTTACTATGTGAAAGTTGCCCTTAAAAATATTCATCCTAAAATTTATAATATGTTCCAACACCTTATTAAATTGATATTATTGCATAATAATTTTATTAAACCTAAAAATAAAATAATTATATAACAATAAAATTCATTCTAGTGATCATTTGTCCTTTTTATATTATTATATTTTTTAATTTTGGTAAATATACTTTTAAGAGAATATTTCCCGAGGACTCCTAGTTTTCAAAAATACTTATATTTCAATAAAAAAAAATCCAATTAAATTATATAAAAATATTTAAGTTTGTATATTTACAAGTAAATCCTTGAAATAATTTCAAATCAAATTTACAACAACAGAATCCCCAAGTAATTCTTCAAGTACGAAAATTTCTAAGTAAATCCCAAACAAAATTCATAGGACATGAATCCCCAGGTAATACTAGATAAATAATATTTCTGGATAAATTTTCATGTAATAATTTGCAAATAAATTTATCTAGGAATTTTCTTGCTAAAAGATAAGAAAATCTTTTTTAGTTACTTGCGAATTTACCTATTAAAATAATCCTTACAAATTATTTGCCACAAATAATTTCCTAGGTAATAATTTTGAGAAAATGGCGCCAAATTTATCCAACAATTTTTCTGGGAAACTTTTTTTAGCAGGTAAAAAAATCTATAATTTAGGAATTTCATATTTCGACATGAAAATTCGTAGGAAATTTCTGCAAAAATAATCCTCCAGTAAAATTCACAGGTAATTTACAGTTTTCTAGTAGTGTTGGTGAATATAAATGGTAAAGTAGAAACTGATTTGAAGTAATAATAAATTCTATTAGTGAGAATAATCATCATATCATGATGCAAATGAATTAAAAAATAATGATATGAATTATTAATTTATTGAAATAAATGATGAGTAGATATAAATGTGGAAGTTTTTATTATAAAATATAAATTTGTGGTCAAATTTTGTGTTTGAAAAATCTCAAATCATGATTTTGGAAAAGATGGAATTTCATCACATAATATGAAATCATGAGATAAAATCAACATGAAATTGCATATCCAAACAGTGATTTCATATCATAATTTCATATCGCATGTTTAAACGCCTACTAATATTAGCAAAATCAACAGAAAACTGAAAAATATAGGCAAAAGATAAAATTAAGTGTCTGGATAGAATCCATAATACTGAGATAAACAATATCTAAAAGACAACATACTTAGATATCTAAACTACTATCTAAAAGACTATACTAATATGAGTTGCTAGGACAGTTTCTGGCTAACTCTAATATGTCCGAAAACGGAAAGTAATGAATGAAAAAAAATCATAAAGGTTGTCCTTGAATAGACAAGGACTCACCAACTCGTCTGCTAGTTGATTGAATTTGTACTAAACGCGGGCATGTTGATGTATGTTAGAACATATATTATCAAATAATATAGGCAGAAAATATGCGGTTAGTACTTTGAATATACTGAGTATGGAGAAAATGCACAAGTAACATGATATCTGAACATATTGATGCAATGATCAATCAAAATAACATGAAGTTGAGATACTCTAATTTGAAATACATAAGTACAAGGTCATGCAATCATTAAAAGTTTGACCGTGGGAGATACTAAAATCGACATAAATCATTTAAGCTACTACATGGAGTTCAGTGTACTACTCCCACACTGAAAAGAGTGTGTTCAATACTTGTCAAGGTAAGGACCTAATATCTAAGCTAATGTGGATCCACTAACTAAAATCTATCTGAGACAAATCCTACGGTGGCACGTAATTCGGAGACTTAGAAATTAGTAATAAAATTCTACAAACGCTAACTGAAAACCTTCATCCTAAAATCACTTGGTACTAAGTATACTCCCAACGAAAATATACATTAACTAAAATCAATAATAATCTGATACTGTTAAATCATGCTAATAAATACTGAGGAGGTCATAACTTGTGATAACTGAACATAATTTAAAAGATTCTTTATTTGAAAACATGTAAATCATGATATCTAAAAATTTATTAAGAGACACTTTATATATGAAAGCATCATAATTCATAAAAATATGATAATCTGAGACATGCATATAAAAATAGGGATAATACTCAATTACCCCCCTAGCCTATACCCAAAATCCCTGGACACACCTTATCTTTAATGAGGTCCTATTATCCCCTCCAACTTTTTTTAAGTAATTGTTTACCACTTTCGTACCTACGTGACAATAATAATCAGAAAGGTTGATCGGTTTGTTCAACTCGCGTCGGGCCCCACTTTTGCAGCTTTCTAAAAAGTGACTATCAGCTACTTTTACACTTTCCAAATTCGAAAAAGCTGGCCATTTACGTTTCCAAAATTACTTTACCAAAAAGAAGATAAAGGAACAAGGAAAGAAAGAGGGAAAGTTTAGCTTGGTTTCAAAAAATCAACAAAGGTTAGAAATTTGTTTTCAAACTGATAGTTGATTTTCGATGTTGGATTTTGATAGTTAGTTTTTGTTTCAGTGCTGCATGTGTGGATCGATTTCAATCGTGAAAGTGTGGGTCGATTTCATTCAGCAAGAATTGTGGTTGAGTTGAGTTCAAAGGTTAGTTTTTTCTTCATTTATTTTGTTTTTTGTTATTGTTATGCTTAGATTTTGTAGGGGTTATGATATGTTGTTAAATATTGATTTCGATTTTGAGTGAAATATAACTTTAAGATTATTTTTAGGGTTTATGTTATGGTTCTGTTAGATATCAAATTTCGTATTTTAGGGTTGATGTTATTAGGGTTGATGTTATTCATATATTCATACTGTCACCTTTGTTGTTATGGGGTATGTAACTTGTTATTCATACATTTATATGAAACGTGTTATGTGTGTGGGTTGGGTGGGTAGTATTATAGTTGTGTGAGTTATGTTGTTATAATATGAAACATGCAAGAAGATAAAGACGAGTTGGGTGTTGTGTTGTGTTGTCTTATATTCTGGGTTACAATAAAGTAACTTCATGTTGGGTGTTGTGTTGTGTCTGTGTGGGTGTGGGGTTAAAGTTAAATAACATTATCCTAAGAAGAAAATATATGTTGGGTGTTGTGTTGTGCCTGTGTGGGGTTACATACCTAATTGCAAGAAGATAAAGATATGTCGTGTATTGTGTTGTTTATGTGGAGTATTGTGTTCTGTATGTGTGGGGTTGGGTATGTGTTTTCTTCAACTTGAATTATTTTTATAACTATTTGGGTATGTGTTTTCTTTAGTCAATTATTATATTCTATTAGCAACTTTTACTTAATCATTGTTATGTTTATGCATATGGTCCTCTCATAATATCCACACTAAATCACTTAGTATCTAACCAACCATTACTAATGTGTCGGTGTGGTATCCAAGCCAACTAAAGTTAGTATCATATCATTATATTGTATGTATATCATTCGGTATCTAATCATTATTGACTCTTCAAACTTTCTTTTACATCTAAAAGCGCACAAGTAAAGGGTCATAAATTAGTAAAATAGGTGAGCTCGTGTTATGCAAGATAGAAAAGGTCTTAATAAAAAATAAATGTCTTAATTTAACCATGGGAGAAAATTTTGTCCTGTTTTTGGGTGATAATATGTGCAAATCAGAAGTACATTTAGCACCATCTTCTCTATATAGAATTATAATGTAAGTTTTTTTTTTTATGTCAAGACATATATCTTAAAAAAGACTTACATTACTCAAAATGTGTAATTCATAAAGGAGAAAAAAATAGGCTTGAGTTAATATTTTCGGGCTAAAATAATCTCTTAACTATAATTCAAATTGTAGAGAACATCCTTATGGTATTATTATGAACAAGAAACGCCCTTTAATTATCCCAAACTTTGCAATAAACATCCTCCCGTTAGGGCCAAACACATATATAACCTCTCAAACTTGTCCGTTTCATTTTGGTACTCCATTTTGGCCTAGTACTATTTTTAACTCTTAGACTCCATTTTTTATGTATCATTTAAACACGAAATATTATTTTTTATGATTTCTTTATTTTTAGTTATCTTCTTCAGTTGAAGTTTCTTATTTTAAAAATCAATGTGCATCCGTTAATTGTTGTAAAATAAAATTAAAAATTAACGAATGAATATCAATTTTTTTGAAATAATAATAATATTTTTTTGATACTTTCTCTAGATTTTTGCATGAAAACAAATCAATAAATATGTTTTGATTTTCTTTCTTAAAGGTTCAATTAAATTAAATAACACCATACACATTTTATATTTTCTTATATCATTCCGACTATCTGAATTTAATGCAAATATTTGCTTTGTAATTTTTAATTTATCTAAATATGAATAAGAAAACTCATCTTCAATACGAGTAAAAGAAAGAATCTTTATTCATCGCAAATAACACTACTAAAAAGATATTATAACTTGACAGACTTCGTTGGATTGTCAATGATTTTGTAAGAAAGAAAACCAACACGACTTCAGATGTTATTTTCTCAGAAAAATATAGGAAAACTCTCACAAAAAAATTTTTTGTTAAAAAAAATTAATATATTTCGTTAAATTTTTATATTTTTATGAAAATTAAAAGACACACGTCGATTTTTAAAATAAGAAACTAAAGTTGAAGAACATGAATAAAATAAAATCATTAAAAAGTATGTTGTGTTTAAATGGGAGAGATTGTGTATGTGTTTGCTCCCAAGAAGGATATTTATTGCAAAGTTTAGGATAGTGAAATGATTTTTTTTTCTTCATAATTATATCATAATTATGAAAAATTCCAGGTAAAATTCCAGGTAAAATGAATGAGGAGTACATAACCTAACTAATTTAATAAATACATTTAAATAGTATTCTATACCCAAGTTTTTGCATATTGCAAACGTTGCTAATACATAAATCTATATGGTATTTACAAATACAAAGTTTTTTAGACGTATGCATCAATGATTTATTAGTTGAATTTTTTTTTATATAAACTTGAACTAAAAACTAAATCGATCTTTTAACTTATTTTTTACTTATGTGAGTGAGTCCCATATTAATATATCCCCTTCTTTTAAGTTTAGCTTTTTAAACTTTTTTTTAGAATAAGTATATATATTTTTGTACAGAAAATGGTATTAGTGCAGTGCATAGCTTGAGGTTAAAAATGGTTGTTCTTTTTGTTGGAGTTTTCGTAATTTAAATTTATAGTTAGGAGTTTACCACTTCTAAAACCACCTAGGTGAATAAATAAAGTTCATAATATCATGAATATCATAAAATAAAAATATGTTGTACCGAATCTACGATAAAAATAAGGGGAAATTGTATATAATAGCAAACTAATAACCTAAAATAAATGGAATAGCTAGGGTTTGATTTAATTGTGCTCCATAGCAAACGTTAGCTAAAATTTGCCAGCGTCTCTCTCCCAGAAATCTCGCTCGCCACTCTCCATTCTCGCTCGCCTCTCTCGCTTTATACACAGAAGTGTATAATTCTGTTTCTGTTTTGTATAAAGCGAGAGAAAATTGTATATGCACATGCAAAAATATATATCTTCGTGTTATACACTTAATTATACAATTTACAAACATTTTACTTCAAATATTGCAGAGAAAAAGGTCAACGAATTATACAATTGCAGTGAAATACAATTTTCTCTAGTTTTATACAACAGAAGTGTATATATTGTGTTTCTGTTTTTGTATAAAGCGAGAGAAAAACATATATCTTCTTGCTATACACTTAATATTGCAGCGAAATAGACAGTGAATTATACAATTGTGCATTATACAATTGCAGTGAAATAGGATAGCGAATTATACAATTGCAGCGAAATAGGCCAGCGAATTATACAATTTAGGCCAGCGAATTATACACTTGTATATGTATAGCGAATTATACAGTTTTATATTTGCTATGGAGCGCAATTATGCAAAGTTTGCTATAGCATACAAATATAAATTTTTTGTTTGCTATATGTGAAAGTTGCCCTAAAAATAACATATATAGTTATTAAATAATATATAACTATTGAAAACTATCAATGACATTAGTAAATATTGTATAAACATATCATATATGTATATGAATATACCTCACCACTTCAACGTAAAAACTTATCAATATATGAAATCACATAAATCTACATAATGTATAATAATATTGGTGTGACATAAATTTAAATAGAAGTTGTTGATAGAAAATTATATTAATGTAAACCATGAGAGAGCCCATTTTCTGTGTTTTCAAACTTTTATAAACCGCCAAAGCAGTTTTCAAACCAAGTTGTCTTCCAAAATCCTCTAACTTTTTATCGTACCCGAAATGGGATAAAGTAAAAGTATTTTATAAGTTAAGATATTTTTTAAAATTATTTTACTTCACCTTAAATAATTTAAAATTCACTAATGTCCCAAATCAAATGAATAATAAAGTTAAATTTTTAATTTTATCATAAAATTATTTTTTTATCTCACGTACTAAACAATCTCAGATACAATATTGTCAAAATTGGACAACACCAATCAAATGAAGGAACTAGAAATGTCCCGGTTCAATTGCTCTTAGCCCCAGTCAACGTTTGATGCTAATGCCTATTATTAATAGCCACCACTCCACGCCCATACGCTGCTTCAATCCCAACTAAGTTAACGTTTGACTATATAAATTTTCATTAATTATGTTATCTGATTAAATCCGTCTTAGGCATATTATACAAAATAACAATAAAAATGATAAGTGCTAGGTTCGATACGAAGGGAAAAAGTTTCATGAAAAATATTTTTGAAAATAATAAGTGAGGTTTTCACATGTTTTCTTGTGTTCTATGGAAGTAAAATGTATTATTTTAAAAGTATTTGTAAATACTTTAGATAAATACTATGAGATACAGATAAGATAGAGGTGTGTGGTGGTGCAGGGAATTTGGAATATAGGGTAGGGGTGAAGATGAGGTGTAATCGGGGATTGGAGGACACAATCAAAGTGGAACGTCATTTTTGTGGAACTTGTTTTTCTTTTTCTTGCTTCAGCAACGAAATTTATTTTTTCATTTTTAAGGAACTTATTTCTAAACAAAAAGTTATTAAAAGTTTTGATCAATGAAACATGATAAAATTGAAAATATTTTCCACTGTACCAAACATTTATGAGGTAGGGTCCGGTGAAAGTAAGATATAAGCAGATCGTTTCCTCTACCTTTGCGAGACCAAGAGATAAAATAGGATCAAAAGAAAGTAAGATATAAGCAGATCGTTCTTCCTTACCTTGTGAGGCAGAGAGGCCAGTACCAAGACAAGGAATACTAGTAACTTTTAGCTATACATTTTACATATGTACATTGAATATATTACACTCAAGCACTATATGTGGTCTCTTTTATCTTTCGTTATAATATATAGTAGAAAGTGTTTGTTACATCTTTATCTTGAATGTGTCACATATCTCCTTTGAGGATGACATATCTTGTCATTTGGTGCATTATAATTAGCTTGTGGTGGTGAAGTCTTTGTATTGTCCTTTGGTGTTGGCAAAAGCTCTAATGTGGCTAACACCTCATCCATTGTTGGTCTAAGTTTTGGATCAACATGGAGGCATCGTAAGGCGAGGGCCGCTGCAGCTTGTGCACCTTTCTTGGAGTACTGACCTCCCAACCTTGTATCCATGATTCTCAGTACTCGTCTGCTGTCGCTTAGAAAAGGTCTTGCCCATTCTACCAACGTTTCCTCCGCGCCCCCTGGATTCTCCTCACCTGTAGCTCGTTTTCCCGATAGCAATTCCAATAGAACAACACCGAAACTATAAACATCGTTCTTTGGAGTCAAGTGACCTGTTACGAATGAATGAGAGTTGATTTGAGACAAGATATACAAGTTCCAGATTGTGTTCAGCATGGCTAAAAGTCCGAGTCATGGTAATCAAAAGGCGAATAGTTTAATGGAGAACAGATTGAAATGTACCTGTTGCAACATATTCTGGCGCAGCATAACCCCGAGTTCCTATTACCCTGGTTGAAACATGAGTTCTATCTCCATCAGGACCATCTCGTGCGAGGCCAAAGTCTGATAGTTTTGCATTAAACTCCTGCAGAAGTTCCATGAAAAAGGTTTATTTGTGACCTTAACGCTGGTTGTGTGATTGAGAGCAACAGTTTGTTTACGCTAATCAATATACCGAATCAAGTAGAATGTTGGAAGCTTTGAGGTCCCGGTAGATCACATTAGCATCCAGACTATGTAAAAAGGATAACCCTCGTGCAACATCAACTGCAATACGCATCCGTTTACCCCAAGTCATAAGCTGAACTCCTTCTGCACAACAATTGAAACATCATTAGTCTTGATCAGCAACTTTCTGAAAAACAATATCATGCACTAATTTCAAATGCAACATGCTATTTTCCACAAGAAACAATAGAATTATAATCGACGAGAAGAAATGCTGAGAAAAAGATCATTCAATTGCATTAACGATTATCTTACTGAAAGCTAACACCACAAATTCTGGATTATTAGATTATCTATGCTTGAGAAAAATGTCCTGCACCACTACACTAATAAAGTCTACAGAATCCTACCTAGGTGACAGGAAAAATGAAGAATTATATTAATTCTGCAAATGAAGAGATTGACTCACTTCTGAATAGATGATTTTCCAAGCTTCCTTTGGTCATAAACTCGTATACTAGAAGCCGGTTATCAGATTCTACACAATATCCAATCAATGTCACAAGATTTTCGTGGTGAAGCTGCCCTAAGTAGTTAACCTCTGCCTGCAGGTTTGATGAGGGACACAAAGTTATTACTTAGAACTAGTGTGATAAAGATATATTTTAAACATTTTCCAAAGGATTATAATGAACATACAAGCCATTCTCTGTGGCCCTGGCAGCTTTCTGACTTAAGTTTCTTGACAGCCACTACCATCCCAGTTCCAGATTTGCAGGGAGCAAGTGTATTTTCATCTAGCCATCCTTTGAAGACATATCCAAATCCTCCCTCACCGAGAAGACTATCAGCTCGAAAATTCCTTGTCGCATTTTTGAGGTCATTGAAGGTAAAGGACTTGAGATTACAAGTGGCTGATAGATCACCTTTACAAGACTTGAGAGCATTTCCTGAACTTCCCTGAAGTGTCTGTCTACAAGAATGACTTGACTCCTTTCTCTCACTGCCGGGGCCTGTTCTAGAATCTGAAATAGTTAGTAAGCAGATAGGAAACAGGACTCATATTGCAGAATATGAAAATACAGAAGACGAAAAAGTCATGTCCTGAGACGTATATGCTTACACAATGTTATGAAACTTATACATGTCAGTGCTTCTATTTGATAGATCAGGTCAGTTGAAAATAAGCAGCTAAACAATGGTCAGTATGATTCAGGACAAGCAATCGTAAAACACCAAAGAGCAAGATGACTTTGAACAGTGTAAAAGAACTACATTACTTAACAATTTCTTTGCCATAACATATGCTCCCTTTGTTTCAATGTCTTCGTCTGGTTTTGACTTAACACAGAGTTAAAGAAAGTAAACAAGACTTTTGAATTTTGTGCTTTTAAACTAATGATATGCAAGATCTACCAAAATGTCTTTTAATCTTGTGGTCCAAACATGTCATGTTGAAATTTGTAATTAAAGAGTCGTCAAAAAGGGAAAAAGGCATGCTTTCTGAAATTTACCAAAAAAGAAAGTAAAACAAACAAATTGAAATGAAAGAAAGTAATTGCTCTCAAAGAGATTCAATAAGTAAAATCGTGAGATTAATTTACGACAGACAACGAGTATACTTCAACAACAACAACAAACTAACCAAGAACATATTCCCCCCACCCCCACCCACCCTCCTCTTCACAATCTCAAGTTCTATATTTGTGTATCTTGTTTCATGATTAATCCTTTCCCCTATATTTAATTGACATCATTCCTCATATATCTTAACATGATGTTCAATTGGTGAAAAAAAATTATTATAATGATTGGATAACACAAAGTTTTAAACAAACAAACCACATTGATAATTTTCTTTTAAGCCAACTAAAAAATTCAGACATCTAAAAGATGATGAAATTGCATCCAAGGGTGTGACCTAGAGTGGTTAAGAGCCTTAAGGTCTCACGTTCAAATCCCAACGAAAACAAAAATCACATGTAATTCTTCTCATTTGTCCTAGTCATCCTGTGTTAGCGTGACGCAGATATTCTATCCTAAAATAACCATTGGTTATCGAACGCGTAACCTATAGGTCATACATACTCTAAACAAGTATAAAATCAAGCTAAACATAACATAAGAATAGAATCTTGGATACAAAAACACATAAAAAAAAAGTGAAAAGAGAATGAGGGAATTCATACCAGACATCAAACTAGAAGAGGCATGAGCAAGCTTAACAGGTTTACCAAAGCAAATCCCCATATTAAACAAAAGAAAAAATCAAGATTCTTGATGAAAAATAAAAATAAAAAAAATCAAGAAAGGGTAGAACAGAAAGAGGAGGTAGTAGAAGTATAATAAAAGTGAAGTGATTGACATTTTTGGTTTATTTTTAGGAGGGAAGAGGGAAGAGGGCAGCCCCCTTTTGGTCTTCAGTCAAGAATGTCTATTGAAAATGTTGTCACATAGCTATGGTTACATTATACATATGTGGGCCATAGCCACTATGTCAATTGTCAAGTAATTAATTTTATCATCACTAATCAAACCCATCATATCTTGCTATTTTCAACTAGTTGACCAAACACCCATCACTTCTTCACCATAAATAATTAATTTGAAAAGTACTTTAAAAAATGAGAAGATTTGACTAACAATTTTTTTTTAAAAAAATAAAAATAAAAATAATTTGGGTAATAATTAATGTTTGATTAAATTTTCTGAAACTGTTTTCAAGTGTATTTCATGAAAAATTATTATTTTTTTAGCTTTTAAAAGATAACTTCTGTTATTTTTTAAAATACTTATTTTCTTCTAAAATCCTTGATCAAATATCTTGACGCATTAAATTAAATACTTCTTGGGAAAAATAAACTTGGTCAAACAGGCTATGATAAATTCAACCCCACATGAAATTTAAGGAATTAATGCATATTTTTTTAATTATCATATTCTTAAATTAAAGATATACTTATTAAATATCTTTTCATATGATGGTTTTAAATATTCAAATAGGATGCTGAAATTAAAGGCCTATCAAATTAAGAGTATGTTTGACATTACTCCTAAAACTATTTATATTTAGAAGTACTTTTTTAAAATATTTTTTTTGAAAAAGTGCTTTAAGAAAAAAAAAGTAAATGTGTTTTAGCTATTTCATTTGAAAAAATAGTTTTAATGAACAAATTGTTTTTGGCTAAATTTTTAAAAAAATGTCTTTGAGAGTGAAATTACAAAAAAAAATAATATCAATGAACTTTTAATATTAAGATTATTTTAAATGTCTATTAAAAATTTAATCAAATTTTTATTTTTATTAAATTAAAATATACATATTCAATTTTTTACCATCAATATTATACATAGATGAATAAAATAGTAAGCAAATATTGATATAATATTAATGTGATGATTTAAATATAATTTAAAATATCAAGAAAATCAAATTTAAAAATCATTTCACAAACTAAATCACTATATTCGAAAAACTCATCACAAAGTTAAATAAATAGAGGAGATATATTGATAAATATATGTATATGCTAGAGATATATTATTCTTGACTTTTGTGTTTTTAAGAAAAAAAATTTTGTAGCTTCCTTCCAACGGAAAACAAAACTGCTTCCATTTTAAAATAACTTTACTGTTTAGTCAAATGCCTTTCTTTTTTTAAAAAAAAAAATAAGTATTTTTAACTCAAAATAAATATTTTTGATCTTGCAACAATAATGTCAAAGAAAGATGCATTCCTTTTTTTTAACTAACTAAAAATAAAAGTAATAAAACAAATAAATCGAAACATGTGAAGATATATATATATATATATATATATATATATAATTTTAATATTTTACTTGACTTATTTAGCAACACATGATTTTAAAAAACATTTCAATATATATTGATTCTTTAAACTATAACTTTTTTAAAATTCTCTAATTTTCTTAAATTTAATGTCTGACTAAACTGAGACATTAGACATTCAAACAAGCAAAATAGATTATTATTTTTTGGTTAAACAAACAAGCAAAATATTTGTTCTCAAGAAAAGACATAGTAACTTATAAGAATAATTTTATTTAATATAACACCAAATAGAAAAAAAATAGAATAGTTTTAGGTAAGTTAACTTTTCCCAAAATTAGGAAAGCATAAGTTCCAAGCAACAAACATTTCAGAAAATTTTCAATCCATTATTGGACCTTCCAAGCATATTCTTAAAAAGGAAAAATTTGAAAACTTGGAAAACAATCATGTTTTGGAGGATTTTTATTTCAAAAGGTGGCTTTTACTATAATAGGGAGAAAGAAAAGACAGTCGAATCCAATGCCTACCATATATGAAAATTTATGTTCACATAAATAAAATACATACAACTAAGCTAGAAAAGTCCTCCTGGAGTGCGGAGTCAAAAGGGCAAAAAAAATTGTCAAAAATTCCAAAAGAGCATATTAATTTTTTTTTTTAACCAAAACGGTAAAATTGCTCGCGATTTTAGCTATCGCTGCTATAGCAGCGATTTCTTAAATTTGCTTTTTTTAAAAAAAATAAAAATTAAACAAGTCGCTCCAAATGGAGCGATTTACAAAATTAAAAAAAATTATAATAAAAAAGAAAATTTAAAATCAAATCGCTGCCTTAGCAGCGATTTTGAATAAAAATTTTTTTTAATTTCTTAAAATCATTGGCAGCAATTTTTAAATAATTTTTTTTTAAAAAAAAATCAAATCGCTGTAAAGGCAGCGATTTACACTTAATTTTTTTATTTTTTGAAAATTTAATTAAATCGCTGCAAAAAAAATTAGGCGATTTAATTAAGTTTTCAAAAAAAAAAATTAAGTATAACTCGCTGCCTTTGCAGCGATTTGATTTTTAAAAAATTAAAAAAAAATGAATTAAAAATCGCTGCCTTGTCAGCGATTTTGCCAAGATTTAATTTTATTTTTTAAAAAAAATAAGGCAAACAAAAAAAAAGTTTAATGTAAGTCGCTGCTACTTATTAAAAAAAATTATTTTTTTTTAATTTTGAAAATCGCTCCATTTGGAGCGACTTGTTTAATTTAATTTTTTTCAATAAAAGGAAATTTAAGAAACCGCTGCTACAGCAGTGATTTTGCTTTTTTCAACGGACAAAATAGCTACATCGTGAGCGATTTTACCGTTTTGGTAAAAGAAAATTAATATGCCCTTTTGGAATTTTTAACAATTCTTTTTACCCTTTTGGCTCCGGACTCCTATAAAGAGCCTACGAAATTGAAGATATTATTATATTAGGGTGTCAATTTCTAAAATGGTCAATCCAAGTTAAAGGAAAAATATCTCTAAATATTACTTTTGTATTATTTAAAATAAAAATATTACATAATCATCTCTATGTTGTTTGAATATATTTAACATTCGAAAGCATCATCCTTTCCTAGTATGCATGTCATATCATGTTATTTCTTAGTTGTAATTCTCTTAATCAGTATATTATGTTCTTGTTGAGGCCCTAAATGATATATATGAGTATTTCTAAAGTTGTGATCGTATATATCACCTAAATATTATGTTATTTAGAGAAGGAGATAAAGTATTTTGAAATCGATAAAGGGATGAAAAAATATTATTCACACATAAATTCATATCCCTCATATTATAATTAGTTGAGTTGTGTTTGTTATAAGATATGAAAAACTATTGAATATATTAAGTTTTCAGAACTTCAAATCGTTCATCATTATGATATTGATATAAGATGTTGTGACTTTAATTTTTTACTAATAGGTAACAGAGTAATTGTGAGACTCCAAGTCAATTGTGGCACATTGATTAAACTGAAAAATTGCATATTTGGAATGTCAGAAAAAGTCTAATCGTGCAAATGATGAAAGAAGTTTGAGAGGTTGCAGATATTACGAATTCTCTGAAATCGAATTGAATAGGATAGGATATACCAACTGTAACGACTTAATCCGTATTTATTCAAAAGAAACTTGTGTGAAGGCCTAAAAAAATTATAAAATAAACAATACGTCGTAAATAACCCTAGAAACCTCAGAAAAGTGGTTCCAAGTTTGGGAAGAAGGAGAAGGAACCTTTTACGTGAGGATTGCGAAATCTTGCGATGTCTTGGCCAATTCACCGCAGCAAATTCGAAAAGGGAATCAACTCCGTGAATTTTTTTGGCACCCAGGTAGGTTAGATTTTTATGCATTGAGTAGTTATAAATCCGTGCTTACCTTGTTGTATTTAAAATCAATCATAGGAGATATGTGTAGACCTTCGTACACCGAGTAAATTATGTGGAAAATTTCTATAATGCAATGTATTTGGGGTTATTGCTTAATGTAGAGAAATGATGATTGATCAAGTATTCTTGGTTGTTTTCATGAGTAGAATTCCTTCATTAAACAAGGGTATCCGGTAGAAGGGAATAAATTTTGGTCCATGCTAGGTTCGATCTATCGAAGTAACAAGTTGTTGAATGCTAGTAATTTAGGTTTAAAACCCTAATAACGAACCGTAAGAAAGAATTAAGGCTGAACTTGATCTCTTGAATGATAAGAATTGAGAGAAAACCCTTAGGTGATGGTTGTGATTTCATAATTGTGTAATAAATGCATGTTCTTGTTTCTTTTTTATACTTGTATGTAGATGAACGCTGCAATGTTGATCACACTTGTCGTAATTGAGATAAATGAATTATGTAGCCATGAAATCATGATGTAAATGTATGATCTTGATGTTGTACTTGTGTATGTGATTAAGGTGTATTGATGGGATAGTATTGCCACGTTTCAGCAAGCTAACTTGGATAGGATTATCACGTTCCAGCATAAATATTAGAGCGGGTTTCCATGTTCTGGCATAACTAGGGGATCAAATTGTCACATTTTGGTAATCTAACTGGGATCAGGTACTGTTGCTCCCAATTGCACACACAAGTGTACGTGATCTCACAAGTAATTTAGATTCTTTTTAGAAACGAGTTATCGTTTCCAAGGGACTTATGATCAATTTATATTCAAACTTAATTCCAAAACTCAAAGTAAAAGTAAATTTTTCAAAATTTGATGGTTTGTTATTAACTACAACTACTTTAGCAACAAATAAAAGTAACTAAGATTGAACGATTCAAGGATGGCGTTTCAAGCAAGAAAAAGGCAATTCCAAGGCTGCAGCGTATGTTGAATCTCATGCATCACAGTATTAGCTTAGAAATAGTGTTGGTTACCAATTTACTGGTTTATAGGGTTAATTATATGAGTTGGGCTACACACCTCTCATCGCCTACCCCAATTATATACCTAACTACATCATTGAGCGGAGATAAGTAAGATAATTGGGGAGCATTTATATATCATCCTATTTCATAACCAAGCAAGTTGTTCGTTCTGAACACAAATCACCTCAATCTAATGGGTCGATCGATCTCTCTATATCCTCTTGTTTATCTAATATTACCCTCCTCACTCGATTTTAAGAGTAGACACTAAATTTATGTTATGGTGATCACACATAAAATAGTAAAACAAGAATATAGAATTCAAAAGCAAATAATATTCAACACTCAATTCATAGTTGCAGCCCCAGAAGTAGGGCGTTTAGCTACTCATACTATTCAAAAACCACAAAAGATAATTTTTCATATAATTCTCGAAAAATAAAAGAGTTTAGAATATTAAAACCTATTACAAACGTGGATTCTTGCTGTTCCACACTAATTAATAAGTCAAACCCTCACCATGTAGCCCTAATTTATAGAAAATAGGAAAATAAAGTTGAATTCTATTTCAACTAGGAGTCCTTTTAATTTCAACTTTTTTTCAAAAACTCCGCATAGGTACTGGGGTGAAGCGCTAGAATCGCGCCTGAAAGGATGGCACACCACGCTGATACACCTGAAACAGGCTGCAATCTACTTAGCCTGGTGCATCGCGCCCTTGCTGCGCCAGGGTTGCTGGGCGACGCGCCAGCAACGCGCCTGGATGCTTCTTATTTCCTTGAACTCCTTTTTCCTTTCAACACTTGATCATTTCCCTTAGTAACCTGCAGATTCATTAATCATGTATATTAATGCGCAATATCGCAATGTTGAGCCAAAACAAGCTAGTTCGAATAGATTATGTCCTAAATAATGTTAAAGATGGGTAATTATATGCCCAAGATCAGGTACCATGCGGGTGCACTAACAATTTGAGTTTGAGTTCCGTGAGAGGACCAACTAATTGCGATAAGGGTGTAAGTAAAGTATGTTACATTTCGATATTGTGATGTGCATATACGTGTGATGATTTCGTTCATATCTAATGATGACCTAGTGTAGGTGGAACCATGTTTATATAGGTGAGTGTGGGGTGATGTGTAGATATCTTATGAGGAGTACTTGTCGGGAGGAGTGACTTATTGAGGTGTTTTTCAGGGTAAGTACCCAAGGAGAATTGGGATAGGGCTAGAGATTGAGGTAAGGAGAAACTTTATGACTTGGGTAGATGAGGTGACGATACTTTAAGAATGTGACAAGATCGATTGGTAGAAAAGGATGTTAGCGTGTTTGGGATCCAATGTGTTAGCATGTTTAGGCCATGATTTAATAGAACTAGAAGTGTTAGCGGTTGGGGAAAAAAATGGTTAGTGGTCAAAGTATTGGTGTAAGTTGGAGGTGTTCTTAAAAAAAAGGCAAGGGTGGAGAAACGAGTGGTACTTGCATGATTTAATTTATTTTTTATATTAGGAGGTGGGCGTCAGGTTGATCGATGATGCCTACCAGTACGTGTGGTTATACTGATACTACTCTTGCTATGTCTTTTTAACGTAGTCTGAATGCAGTATTGGTGATGTTTCACTAGGTGAAGACGAAGAAATCCCTATTAACTTCAACTCTTCCTTCCGCATGGTGGGAGTTGTGTTCTTTAATTATTATTGTCCGATCGCTACTCTTAGTAGCTCTTCTACCTATTAGACTAGATCCTTGAGGTTGTTAATTACTTTACAAGTCTTAACTATTTCGTGAAAAAGGGTTTGTTTATAAAGATTTTTATCTATATTATATCTATGTTTTGTTAATTTTCCGCATGTGTAAACCTTTAGGGTATGAGGAATCTCCAACTTAAGTGTTAGAGTAGGTGCCCACACGCCTAGGTGGGTTGGGTCGTGACAGATTAGCTCTGATACCATGCTTGATATGGAATATCTATATAACTCGCTCGGTACCACACCGATTAAAATTACTAACGGTTGACTTAGGTACAATGCTTAGTACATTAATTGTTTGTGTATGAGTTTCATGAGTGAACCAGATTTACTTCTTCGTGATATGATTGTCACATGTTGTTCCATAAGTAATTAAAATTTGTGTTTAAATTCTATTGTCGTTCTTGAGTAGACTAAATTACATATAAATAATGTAGACGATGTATAATGCTCTTTGACAGTCTAAGTTACTTGATAGGTATGATAAATTATATATCTATGACTGTTAAAGATATGTTTGATTGTTATGTTTTTGGATATGTCTCGAGGGTTGTTACGTAAGATTGTTGACTAAGAGTTTTGCTTATGCACTAGCTTGCACTGTTTTGTCAGTCTAGATGATTTGGATAATAAGGGAGATTTGAGTCAACATAATTTAGTAAGAATCTTACATATGGTTTACTAAATTAGTCAAAGCCGAGGTATTGACATGATAGCTTAAGAAAGAGAAGTAAACCGATTAACAGAGTTAGTAGTGGACTTGGATTCTGAAATGAAAATAGTAGAGAAATTGTAACTAGTAAAATGAGTGATTTAGAAGTTCTTCATGTGATAGAAGGGTTAGGTAATGATCTGATAAGGAGGGAAGAAATGACCTAGATTGTGGATTTGGCAGTGGAAAGAGGTAGGGTGACTTGAGATAGAAAATATGAGTCAAAGGTAGTATTACTTGGTACAAAGAGTGGTAATCGAAGGATCAAGGTCCTAAATTATATATTTATATTGTATGTTCTTTGATTATTTGCATGATATGATGTGGATGAGTTGGGTCAACTGATGATGCCTATCATTACATGTGATTTTATTGATATTATTCTTGCTATGTCACTTGACATATTATAGTTGCACGATTAGTAATGTTTCTTAGGTTAAGACGAAGATATCTTCTACCTCTCTTTCTTCATGATAGGAATGTCTATCTAATTTTAAACCTTATATTCTATTAGATTTTCTTATACATGTTTAGACTAGTTCTTGGAAGGGTTTAGTGTAATTCTTGACAAAAATACTTTATTTTAACAAAGTTTGAGTAATTTTTATTTAAATAAGGTGTTTAACCTATATTTTGTTCACATCTGCAATTCATGTTTCAGTTTGTGGATAAGGGTTCTCCTATCTAGGTGTTAGAGTAGGTGACTACATAGCTCAATACGTTGGACGGAAATAATTTAATATCAGATTTTAAGTTACGGGTCTCGCCATACAAAATCAATTATGTTTGAAGGGTTGATAATAAGTTGCTATGTAGATTAACAAAAAAGTTTTGTTAAAAATTTTGGACATGTATTTAACTTTGGCGAGAAATAATGATGAATTGTGAGTGTAGGAAGACTTTGGCTCCAAAACAGTCGGGATTAGTTTGGAGTCATGAGGGAAAGGGCTATTCTTGTAGGATACATGTATGTAAGGTTATAAATAACTTTTGACGGGATTTAGGAAACTCTTAATGATGAATTGTTGGGGCTAGTTTTGAAGTTATATAAGAGACTATGATGCGATATCAAGAGTTAACACTGATAACGGAGAGTAGGGAATGATGTGATCTCAAGAGTTAGTTATGTATTTGTATTGCTCAAACTTCCATTTTAAATTCTGAGTAATATGAATACCAATAAGGCTTGTGATTTTTTTGGATATATATCTATTGTATAGCAGAAAATGGAAAGTATCCAATCTTACAATAGCTAGGGCTAACCACTCATTCTTGCGGTTGCTAACATTTTCGAATTGATTAAGTTTAATTGAGCTACTTGATGACCCGAATTTGAGTTAGTGAGCAATCAAATAGAAACACTTGATCTAATTTAAATTTGAATTTTATTTTGACACGTAATTTAAATTTCCTAAGTCATAATTTTTTTGATAAACATAAAAGATTCATAATTTGTGAAAACTATCAAAATTTCCTCAATTCTCATACAATCATACCAAATGGGCAACACAAAAATTCATAAATAAGGTTCGAAATATTCTAAGACTCTATATCCCTTAATAAATTGCATATCTCCATATTTTTTTTATAAATAAATATTTGCAATTACATGTAACTAGGTAAATTGCATGCGCTTCGCGCAGTGGTGAACTACGTTAATTATCTACTTCTGAACATTTGATAATATAAGTGTTTTCGAGAGGGTACAACCTTTGATAAATTTTCAAAAATATTTTATCCAAAGAAGATATGAAATATTTTTTAATCTTAAAATGAAAAAGATTTAATTCTACGTGTTTATGAATTTTGTCATTAATTCTTCATTTTAGTGTAGTTATTCATCACCAAAGTCTTTCAAAAAGATATGCAATTGTTTCATTGTCTATATTTGTTTTTCGGAAAGTGGTACAAATATTTTATTCATCAACTGCAAGAGTCTTTCTCCTATTCAAGGCCTCTACATAGAGAATCAAAATATTATACATCTTATATAATTAGTTGTACTTTATAAGTTTATTAAAATATAAAAACACATCTCTTGGATCTCAATGAAATAATGTATGTCGATCAAATAATTTGAGTTAAATGATGTCTTGGAAAGTCCCTTATTCAAAATCATACAAAGTCGGTGACACTACTTGGATAGACAAAAGACATATTTTGTTGTTTATGTTTTAGTCAATATGGTTAAAACTTTATTTTTTGGGACTTTTAGTCTAAAGTTTATAAGGAGATAATTATTTCTTTGATATTTGATTAATATAGATTCATCCTACTTTGAGGGTTAATTCATTGACTCCAATCCAACATTTGAACCCCAAACGTTTGATTAAGGTTTAGTAAAAGACTTACCACCCCAGTACATTCCTTTATTTTTTGGATATAACTAATTGATTGAATGCCTTGATAAGATAGAAAGTTGAATAATAAAACTCCAAGGTACTGTGGAACCACCTAAATTTTGAACACTCAAAGTCCCTCTTGGACATCCCATGTATCTTTTAACCATTGAAAACTCTATAAATATCAAAGTTCTTTATTTTACAAGTTTAAGAATTCTAATCTACATGAAACCAATAGTCTAATGATTACATTAAACTCTTGATTAACATATTTTTACTTCAACATAATGATCAAAAGCATAAACATAAATAATAAAGTTTAAAACATGTACTCAAAAATAAAATTTAATATAATAAGCATAAATTAATGATTGTAAAAAATATACCAGGATCTTTATTAATAAAATGAAACATAGAGGAAAAAGTCGAGCTCATTGAATGCACATTGTCCCCATAATGAAATTATAAAGGAATAGATCCTCTCAAGGCATAACGATTCTATTCGCTAGTGTGCTGATACAAAAAAAATGGTGTGAGTGAGCCACTCAACATGAGCAAAGTGCAAAAATATTTAATTGTGCAGAAGAAGAAAAAGTTCAGAATTTTCGTTGTGTTAAAATGAGAGAAAATACCACTAATTATAGACAACAACGGATAGTGTGAATAAATTCTTGTTGTACATTGTCGGAAAGGTCACGATTCTTTGGACAAGTCACAATCTTTCATAAAAGTCAAAAAAATTTTTATAAAAGTTGCAACTCTTCCTGAAAGTCGCAACTCTTCATTAAAGTTGCAACTCTTCATAAAAGCTGCAACTCTTCGTAAAAGTTGCAACTCCTGAAAGTCGCAACTCTTCATTAAAGTTGCAACTCTTCATAAAAGCTGCAACTCTTCGTAAAAGTTTTGCAACTCTTCGTAAAAATCGCAACTTTTCATAAACAGCGATAACTTTTTTTGTAAAAGTCACAATTTTCCATGACAGGGAAGGCTAAATTTGGAAATAAATAAGTTAAAAGGGAATCCTGATTTGTGATTGCGCCACATAGGCGGGCCTAGGGTTCTCTTTTAAATTTTACAAAGTACCATTAGTTAGCAATATTAGTAACTACTCCCTCTGTCTCTAATTACTTATCCACTTTTGAATTGAACACCTATTAAGAAAACAATTTTGACATAGTCAGTTTACCATTTTAACACTATTAACTATGAAGTGACTAAATCCAAATTTAAAAAAATTTCACAAAGTTCAACCTTTTTCAAAATAATTAATTGAGGATATAATAGGTAAAAAAAATTGTACTTTCTTGATTTTGTCAAAATGGACAAGTAATTAGGACAATTATAAACGGAAAAATGGACAAGTAATTAAGGACAGAGAAACTACTAACTAGGTTTTCTTTAATACTTCCTCCTTCCCTATTTACTTGTTCATATTTCCTCTTTAAAATGCCCCTATTTACTCCCTCTGTCTCTATTTAGTTGTCCATAATTCCTTTTATATTTGTCCCTAATTACTTGTCCATTTTAACAAATCAAGAAAGGACAACTTTTTTTCTAATATGCCCTTATTTAATTCTAGAAAATTTCTAGTACTACTAAGTTATAATGCATGCTTTTTGGAACAAGAAAATACATTTATTATACTTGAGGAGTTGCATAATCTTTTAAGTTAAGGGTAAAATTGTAACTAACCTATGATAATAATTGGTGGCTTAATATGTGTGTCACTTCTAAAGTGGACAACTAAATAGGAACAGAGGGAGTACTTGTTTATTTTGACAAATCAAGAAAAGACAAAAAAAATTCCTATTATACCCGCATCTAAACTTCTTGAATTAAAATTAAAATTATCAACAAATTTTGATTTCAACGTGATTTGGATGATCTCTCCACGTCAAGCATGAGCCTTTTTTGTAAAATTTTTGAACTGGTGATTTCTTTTTTTTTTTGCAAAATATAAATTTACGATTCAAATTTTATATTTTTTCTAAAAAAATAAAGTCTTACTTTTTGTTTTTGAGAATTTAAGATTTGTAATTAAAATTAAAATTATCAACAAATTTTGGTTTCAAATCAGAACTTAAAATTGGAATTCCAAATCCTTCACCAAACGCATACTAATAAGTAAATAGAAACAATCAACATGGGTTGTGGTACACTGATAGGAGTTCTTTACGCTTAACCAAAGGTCTTGAGTTTGAGCCATAGGTATGGAAAAAATTCAGTTGAAAACACCACCTCTGAGTGGGCCTTGCAGAGTGCAATCTTAATTTAATCGGAGCTTCAATATACACTCTAAATACAAAGTAAAAAAAAAAAAGTAAAAGGAAACAATTTGTTATACAATAAGTTGTATCCTTTTCTTTTCTTAAAAATTTTGGTAAAATGGTATTAATATTCCATAACAATTAAATAAGCAAGGTATTTTGTCTTTTCATAATTAAAGTCACTGAAAATTCATCTTTAATAGTTAACATATAATCGAGGGAAGTTTAACATTCAAAATAATTAAAAGGGGCAAATTGGCTTGACTTCATTACGTTTAGGGGTCCAAGAAATAACAATTATCAACAAAGACAAATGGAGAATTTTTCTTTAACAAATTAAAATATAAAAAAGTAAACTAATAAATATATTAATTAAATTTAATATTAATTATATTTAAATAAATATAATACAATATTTTAACGATGAAATTTTATAAAAGAAAAAACACCCTTGAAATACCAAGAGATAAATACTTGAATTAAAGATTGTTTTGGAAGGATGACTTGGTCCATGTATGACTTTTATTTGTTCAAGAAAAAAAATAGGGGATAAGGCTACCTAGCTTAGATATTATTATTAATGAATATAAGGAGATTATATTATACTCAAATATTTATACTTTCACATGATAAATTCAAAGTTGCATAGTAATAGTAATAATTTAATGTTGGTCAAATGGAAAACGACGGTACCTTTGAATTTCATTTTCAAAAATTATTCTTTAAACCTCTCAATCATTTTCAATGAAAAAAAGGCTTTTAATATATTTTGGCCACAACTCACTTCCCTAGGGAAAGTGGACCAAAAGCATAGAACTTATAGGCTCGGCTGCTTAACAAGTTTGACTATTATTATTAAAAAAAATTATAATAAATTAAAAATATAATATGACTTTATGATGAATTATTATAATTTAAAATATTATAATTTATAGTTAAAATTATGTAAGAATTAAAGCAAATTTTTCTCTCTCTATTTCTCCCTTGTCTCTCTCCTCCCCTCCCCCCCTCCAGCTCAAACAACTGCACCCCAAAAAAATAAATTATTAATTTAAATTAAATCTTAAAGCCATAGTTTATTTTATTTATAATTTCTAGGAAATATTTTTTTTTCGTCATCTGATTCAGTATACCATACATTTCGAAATAAAATATATAAAATGTGTTTGTGTTTGTATAAAGCGAGAGAAAAATGTATATACAAATACAAATTTATATTATTTTTGTCCTATACACTTATAATCATAGAAATACATATCTTATTATGTAAATTACAATGTATAAATGAATTTATACAAAGCTGAGCAATTTGTATTTGTATCTAGCGAATCATACAAATCAAAAGCTCCATAACAAACATAAAATTTGTTAAGGAGCGCAATTATGCAAATATAGTTATAGCATACAAATATGATTTTTATGTCTGCTATATGTGAAAGTTAATACAAATTGTGTATGGTATTACAATTGATACAATTATATTCAATATATGATACAAATCATTTGTATTGAGACAATTATATTTTTATTATATATCAACTGTATTTATATCATGTATCAATTGTATGTGTGATATATACAAAATACAATATGTATTTATACTCTCTCCTTCCTTTTATCGATCTTGACCTCACTCACCTCTCTCCTCCTAATATATAGTTAAATACAAGTTTTTTTTTTAATAATGTATTCTTTAGTTGTATCAATTGTATTTGTGATACAACGAATACAACGTGTATTCAACCTCTCGCGCTCCTCTCTTTTCTCCCACATCTCGCTCGTCTCTCTCCTCCCTATTCTAATGTTTATCACCACTCCCCCCCCCCAAATATGTAACTATAATTCGTAATTAAGCAAACTATAGCTCTAAATCTCTGATTAAGTCCAAACTATAGTATTTCTTTTTTAAGTTTTCTTAATTATTATCACACATAATTGGATTCAAATGAAATCAAAGAGTAACTTTATCTTATAATGGAAAGGTGATCGTTGTTCGAATTATTTCAAACTAAATTGAAGGAGGGATGGAAAAAATTACATGTATCTGGAATACTAGATACATAAGAGAGGTGGGGGGGGGAGGGAAATAGACATATATCATGCAAATTACACTAATGATACATGCATTTGTATGTATATGATAAGATTCACATGTATCATGATACTAGATACATAAGATAGTGAAGAGCGAGATGGGAGGGTAGCAAGGGAGATTTGTTTGTGTATCCCATATATATACATATGTGAATTCACTTGGATACAATATATCTAGAATAAATTACATCTAATTTTAACTTCATATATCTCGGGATATATGTATCTGAACGTATCTGAATGCACCAAAATATGATAACTAGATTTCCTAAATTACAAACTAAACCATATCTAAGTAATTATCTTTTAAAATAGTAAACTTAATTCTGTAAGATTCTCTTTATTTTATTCTAAATACTAATTGTAGCATAAGAAAAGGTGACAACAAAATTATTACTTCCTTCGTCTCATTTTATATAACTTATTTGAATGACATGATATTTTTTTTTAAAATAAAAACGACTTTATCTTTTTGGTCAAAAACAACAAAAAGTTACCATTCTTCTAATGTTAGGTGGAGTGCACTTCGAAATGATTGATCTTTTTTTTCTTTTTCTTGTAAAGCAACTTTCTAAAATGTCATGCTACGTACATTCCCATGCAACATAAATGATTAAAATGACAAACTAATTAAGTTAGAGTTAAAATAATATGATTTAATTTGCATGCATGTACACATTTTATGCTTAAGGAGAAAGATTTTAACTTTTTGGTCAAATACAAATTCTACTTTTTGAACCTTAAGAATTTGGGAATGTTGACAAATTCCTTATATGAACTTTTGTACTATTTTGACCCAACTCCTTTTTTTTTTTTTTGCTTTATTTTTTTCAACAAGGGAGAAGTAAATAAGTTGTGTTCTTATGAATTTGGAATCTAAACGATGGACAAAAAGAAACAGTAATTAAAATGATGTGCATATACTACTTTAAAAAAAATGTGGTTAATAGAACCTTCTATTTTTAAAAAATATATATATGTGTAAGTTAAAAAGGCAACTTTATCAATTTTCTCTTTTTAAAATAGATCAAGCTTTATTCACTTTAAAATTGAGAATGAAAGATGTACATGTCATGGCATCATGAATATAAAACATATAACTCATCATTTTTCTAATATTTAATGTTGTATAACATGAATAAAACATATAAGTCATCATTTTTCTAATATTTAATGTTGTTTCTATAATATGTAAACCTTATGGTCAAAACCAAATAAATCTAGAATATACATCTTTTATTTTTTTTAAAAGAAAATGTTAAACGCGAAATGTTGACAATATTTTATAAATGTCTTTCAAAAGAAATACCATTCCTTCCCTAAGGTACTTCCATATTGTATAAAATTGTAATGTTTATAAATTAAATTTAGGGGAAAATGAGCACTTATACAAACTAAGGTCTTATTATCCCCTGAACTTATTTTATAAGTAATTTTCTATCCCTTTTTGGCCTATATGACACTAATTTGGAAAAAAAAACCAGCATTGGGCCCACAAGATAGTGTCACGTAGGCCAAAAAGGAGTAGAAAATTATTAATAAAATAAATTCAGGAAGGTAATAGGACCTTAGTATAGTATAAGTGTGTCTCTGAGATTTCGGGCATAGGTTGAAGGGTACTTGTGCATTATCCCTTAAATTTATTTGCTGATATTTAAGAATTTGGGATTGACCAAAACTTGTGTATTCAAAGAATTGTTATGTGAGTATTAATATTTATCAAAAACTAAGTATTATCATCCTTTTAAATATAATTCAATGTTGGATAAAGTTATAATTTAATACTTCGAAATCAATTAAAAGTTTATTTATTTAATTGAAGTTTATTTAACACGTATAAACTAACCCTATAAGTCAAAAAATAAAATAGATATTAATCAAAGTGGGTAACTTTCTATATGAAAAATCCTATTGTGCCAACAAGTACGGTAGATTCTTCAAAACAAAATATTTGAGGGAAGTATTGAAAACGTGCTTGAATTTGATGTGAATTGTTAATTTTATTTTTGAACTATTAACAATCTTTAAAAATATTCTTTAGTTGATTAATTGAACTTAAGTACACTCCTGATTTTGTTATATGAGTTAACTATACCCCTAAATCACAATTTTTTTTAAAAATCACAACTAGATTGAAAAAGGCACAACCCTTTGGCAAAGTTATAACCCGTCAAAAAAGTCACAACCCTTTGAAAAGGTCACCGCTCATTGAAAAGTCATTTTACTTTAATTTGAATAGGTATCTACTTTCAATAATTAAATTAATAAATAAAATAAACTGAATTTTTTAATTAGGGGTATCATAAAAATTCGATATTTAAGTTTGAGCATTCATACTTTTAAGGCAGTATAGATAGATAGATATCTACATTCAATATAATAAAATTAATTAAACTAATAAATAAAATAAATTAAATATTTTTAATTAGGGGTACATAGTAATTTAACATTTATGTTTGGGAGTTTATAATTTTAAGATAGTATAGAATATATATATATATATATATATATATATATATATATATATATTGCCTTAAGAGAATGAGCTCCTAACTTGATTTTCAAATTACTATAATATCCCTAACTTAGGTTGTGACTTTATTGATGACTTGTGACTATTCTGATAAGATGTGAGTTTTTTCAAAGGGTTGTGATTTTTTGANAACTTGATTTTCAAATTACTATAATATCCCTAACTTAGGTTGTGACTTTATTGATGACTTGTGACTATTCTGATAAGATGTGAGTTTTTTCAAAGGGTTGTGATTTTTTGACGAGTTGTGACATTTCCAAAGAGTTTTGACTTTTCAAATAAGTTGTGACTTTTTCAAAAAGTTGTGACTTTTTTAAAAAGTTGTGACTTTACCAAAGTGTTGTGACTTCTCATAAAAGTCGTGATTTTTAAGATAAAACACAAAAAAGATTTGTTGATACTACCCTTTTATGACTATAAATAGATGGTTTCAACCATATCTTTTTTATAATATTCTACTTTTCTTCTTCTTCTTCCTCTTGCATTTAAAAACGTTTTGTATGATTTATTGTCATTGAGTGAGTTCAATGTTTAACAGAATATGAGGTACCACTATTCTGATGAAGTAAATCGTTCATTCCTAAGCGGGTTTATTTTATAACTGAGTACTTGAGGAAACTAATATAATTTTTATGATATAATAATTGTTATTTTGCTTGATATATACATTACTATGTGATGTTTCAATATATGAAGTTAACATAATGTAGTCTAAATTTATTTGATTTTGTTAATAATTTCTCTTATGATGTAGATATATGCTTTTGAATATCTTTTTAAATTTTTTACAGAATTGCGATGATTTGGTTTTTATGCTCCAGACAAATAATGACTTTATTTATCAATGTTACTTGTGTGATTTAGACTCTTAGGAAGTTTTCTTCAAAATAATTATTACTATATAAACATTGCCCTTTTGTTTTACTTATTAATTATTCTTAATAGTTAAGTATTTTAGACGAAGAAAAGTTGATATGACTTTTAATGACATAATTGAAGTTTGTATTAGTTTAATTTTATTATTTATTTAACGAATAATTTCATGAGATAAATATGATTATTAATGCAAATATATATATTTATTAGTTCACTTGATTTCATACAGTCCCCAAAAATGGTAAACACATACTTTTCACCACTAACCAACTTTGTTTCTTCCTAGGCCGCAGCATGCAAGACTACATGGAATCAACCTCAATAAAGATATGAACTGTATTTATACCTAAACACCTTAACATCCAATGGACTCCGCCGCATAGATCGTTGTCTAATCCATCATAACTTTTACAATTATCTTATTATGATACTTCATAGCACAAAAGAGAAGAAAAAAATTACGCTATTACATATACATAACATTTGATGATTCTTTTAATTTTACACATTATGTTAGTTTTAAAAAAAATGTGCCCATCATGCTGCTGAGGAAACTGACCTCTCAAATGGATTATGCAATGAGACATAGTTGATTTGTAGAGTCTATGACGAGAATATCATACATGCATAAAAAACATGTCAATATTCTAAAACTAGATATTTACTCCAAGAATACAACTATAACAAACCCCTTCCCCT
>NC_028647.1:59184898-59185930 GCF_001406875.1 Solanum pennellii | reverse complement strand
CCCCCCCCCCCCCCCCCCCTCTTCCTATTTCTAAATAGACAATACATACGACTTGAAGTGTGTGGTAGAGAACAATGCGTCCGAGTTATACTATTTGAAGTGACTCAATTTTTACTAAGCTGCAATGTTCAAGACTACATAGAATCAACCTCAATAAAGATATGAAAGGTATTTATACCTAAACACCTAATGAACTCCGATGCATAGCTACGTTGTCTAATTCATCCTAACTTTTACAGTTTGTCTTATTGTAATACTTTATGGAACAAAAGAGAAGAAACGAATTACACAATTACATATACATAACATTTGGTCATTCTTTTAATTTACACATTAGGTTAGTTTTGAAAGAAAATGTGTCCATCATGCTGCTAAGAAAACCTGACCCCTCAAATGGCTTATGCAATGGGATATCGTTGATTTGTAAAGCTTTGAAAAGAATGTAATACATGCAAAAAGATAATATATCAATATGCTACAAACCATATCTTTACTCCAACAATAAAACTATAACCACCCCCTTCCCTTTGTTAAACAAATAATGCTTATGATTTGAAGTGTGTGGTGGAAAACAATGTGCCCAAGTTATACTATTTGAAGCGGCTTAATGTTAACTAGGCTACAACGTACAAGACTATGTAGAATCAACTTCAGTAAAGATATGATCTCTATTTATACCTAAACACCATAACGCCTAATGGACTTCGCCACATAGGAACGTTGTCTGATCAATCCTAATTTTTTTGCAGTTATCTTATTGTGATACTTCATAGCACAAAAGAGAAGAAAAAGAATTCAAGATTACATAGGCATAACAATTGAAGATTCTTTTAATTTTATACATTAGCTTTGTTTTGAAAGAAAATGTGTCCATCATGTTGCGGAGAAAACTACACCCCTTATATAGCTTATGCAATGGGGCATCATTGATTTGTAGACGCTTTGACGAGAATATTATACATGCAGAAAAACAAAATGTCAATATGCCATAAATTAAACCAGGTGTTATTCCAACAATACAACTATCACCCT
>NC_028647.1:59181183-59184815 GCF_001406875.1 Solanum pennellii | reverse complement strand
CCCCCCCCCCCCAAAAAAAAAAAAAATTAAGGATACCCTTTTAAATTTTCTTGGAAACAATTTCAAATACGTCTATATTTCTGTAATGATAATAAAAATAAAACTAAAAGTCAAACGATATCAATTGTAGGAGTATACCTACCACAACATGTTTTTTCGCATGACAAACTACAAGTTGCACTATCTAGAGGAGTATCTATGCCAATAAAACAAGTGCAAGTGATGATTGAACAACCAGATTGGTGCACAAGGATATACAAAAGAAATATTCTATATAAGAAAGTATTAGGTGAGATTTGAGTAATACCAAAATTATAAGAAATCAAACATGAAAAAACATACACCACACATGTAGCTAATCCAAATTATATGGGACAAAAATTTTAGTTTGGTGCAAAAGGAAACGATATGAAAAATACAAGACAACTATCACTAAAGACATTAATTTTGTCTATATATAGTTATTCAAATATATGGTTCACTGAATTTCAAAAATAATAAAAAAGGAACTTTCAGTTCATGACACGACATAATTAAGAGAACAAATTGTTACTTCGTGCAGAATTACTGACTAATAGATTGCCTAATAAGAATTTAAGAATGGATTCACTATTCACTTAGTATGAGGTGGTGCAATATTAAATACAGATTGATATATTGAAAGCCTAAAATATACGTAAAAGATAAAATATTTTGTGTATATGAATCTCAAAACATAACCTACACGTGCAACACACGTGCAATGAACTAGTATATTATTAAAAGTGAAAAGCTCCTAATTTAAATGTTGAATAATCATTCTGCCCTTATTTTTATCCCTAAACTAAAATAAATATGAATATATATATATAATTTAATATTAATTAATAATTTTATTTAAATTCATGCATCTAGACACAATAATTTAAATTCTTTGGGATATTATATTTTCTATCTCATCGTTCTTCTACTCATATAATCATATGTATTATTTAAATACTAATTAATAATTATATTATATTGTACTAAACACTAAAAATTGAATTACCATAGTACCTTTAGATTAAATTAAAATTGAGGTCGCATATAGGCATTTATTTATGTGCTTCATGATCACATGGTTGGAATCACAATTCCACAAGTGTAAGACCATGTGTATTGCGACCACGTGGCTCTTATCACAATCGTGAGGGTCAAAATTCATAGTTCACCCAATTATAAGTTGGGCACTTTAACTTCCTCTTTGCGATTGGAAAGAGCAATGCCTGGGCATAATTATGTTTTCCCAAATTAGAGTTTCTTTCCTTTTTCCATTTTTGAACCCTGAGAACTCGATCTGGGCAATCTCACAGAGAGTTTTCAAGATTTAGCATTTAGGTAAGTGATTGTGACCCTAATCCTTCATTACCCCATTATTATTCCATAACCTTGACATAAGTTTCTTGTTTTTGATTTAAAGGAATAGAAAGTTTCTCTTGAATTTGAAATTAAGGGTTTGAACTTTTAAAGTTGATTTCAACTGATGTCTCATCCAAAGTTCTGCCAAATCATTTGTTCCTTTGATGAATTAAGTCGTCTCGTTAGTACTTCCTACATCTTCTGTCTTTAATTTAGTTTTTCAATCTTTGATTCACTTGCGGATTTTCAATTCTATTTTAGTGCAACTATTGCTCCTCGTAAACTATTGATTTAGGAGGGAGCATTTACCTGTAGAATTTATTGGTTGAGGTACTCATAAGTTAAATATATGTATGTGTGTGTGCGCGTGCGCATGCGTGCGTGCGTGTGTGTGCGTGGGTGTGCGCGCGTGCACGTGCATACGTGCGTGCTTGTGTTACTTTGATGTCATGTGAAAATTTAATAATTAGCCGTACAACTCAAGACCTACAACTTAATCTCTTAGTTAATGTGGGACAATTAACATAGATTGAATAAATATTTTGTATGCACAGGAGCGTACTATCAATTTTGTAGGTCTGTTACAAGATGTATGAAACTAATTATGTAGGTCTACTTCTGTCTTCGTCATATGATACTGAATTCAAATATATTTTGCATACAAAGGATCCACCAGCATTTGCAGAGAGACATTGCAAGGACATGTTAAATTCTGTTTCTTCAGGCTCCCCATGGAAAAGCATGGGAGGTCGAAGTGGATTATTCTCAAGGACAAATTTGGCTGGTGAAAGGGTGGAAGGAATTCAGTGACTACTACGCAAAAAGCGTCAGGCAATTTTTGATCTTTACATACAATGCTCGTGATCATTTTGATGTCCCTATATTTGGTATGGGTACGACAGAAATTGAATATCCAATAGAAGTTATTGAATCATATGATTCTATGGATATTTTGGATCATTCTACTGAAAATCTGAGCCATGGCCCCTTAGTTGAGAATAGAATAAGAAAAAGACAAGAAGGGAAAGAAGAGGATGATATTCGAGTGAATCCTCAGACTAATGCTAATGTAATTGATGCTAACGCACTTGAGGAAGATGAGTCTCAAAGTAAGTAACATCCTTAACTGATTATTCGCTATTAAGTGAATGCATTTAGTATTAATATACTGCATTTGGATATCTATTTCAAGAAGTAAGTTACGGTTGCAAGGAGCACGAGCAAAAACCCAAAATTGGTACCCGTAAGACAAAAAGCTTCTTAGACATTTAAAATAATTAAGAGATTGTTTTTAGTGTAGATAGAGACTTGTATATCAACGTAAGATCCTTAACCTTTCCTAAAAACAAGTAGCAACTCCCATGTTTCAATTTATGTCATAAAAATTTCAATAGACACATATAGTTTTAAAATGAAATGAAGCTTACTATTGAAACCAGTTATTATAAACATATCATAAACAGTAATTTCAAAAAGATAACAAGATAGCTGCTGGCGAGACTTGCCGCTTCAAGTTGATTCAGGGTCGCGTTGTTAATGTTTTGAATGTTCAAAAGATTCCAATATCCCATTCGTTACAACATTATTGGCTACAATTTCTTCGAATTATATTCTGGCAATTATAGTTCGTTTATGGAAGATGATAGGCAGACGTTATATTTGTTTGCTTTAAAAAGACAAACAAACGATCAGTATATGTATTCCGAAAGATTTCTGCGTTAATTGTCTTCTTATAATTGCAAGTATATATTTTTAGCAAAGTATATGCAAGCATTTTATTTAGTAAACATTACTATGTGATGTTTCAATATATGAAGTTGACATGATATAGTCTAAATTTATTTGATTTTGTTAATAATTTCTCTTGTTATGTAGATATATGCTTCTGAATATCTTTCAAAAAATTTTACTGATTTGCGACGATTTGTTTTTATGTTCAAGACAAAATAAATGAATTTATTTATCAATATTGCTTGAATGATTTAGACTCTCACAAAGTTTTCTTCAAAATAGTTAATTCGTGCATAATTACTTACTTATAAATTGCCTAATAAGAATTTAAGAATAGATTCACCATTCACTTAGTGTAACGTGGTGCAATGTTAAATGCAGGTTGACATGTTGAAAGCCTAAAATACACATAAAAGATAAAATATTTTGTCTATAGGAATCTAAAACATAACCTACACGTGCAACGCACGTGCAGTGAATCTAATATATATATATATATATATATATATATATATATATATATA
>NC_028647.1:59160417-59180254 GCF_001406875.1 Solanum pennellii | reverse complement strand
AGGGAAACTTACATAAATATACTATAATAAAAAAATATTTACCATTTATAGCAATAATATTTTTACCTCACTTGATCACTTTTAATTCATTTATAATACAAGTTTAATACATATTACAAAGAACAATTTATTATTCACATATAATACAAATTTTAATGATGAATAATACATTTATCACACATTTTAATACACTTATAATACAATGTGACAATTTTTTACCAAACAAACATGATATATTTCAAAAAACAAATATAATTCATATATATTGCATACATAATTCACTTTTAATACATATAACAGATTTAACAAAGCATTGCTATAAATGGTAATAAACAAAAAGTATCGCTAAAATCAGTAATTATTTTTTAAAATGTATTAATTTATGTAATTTTTCCAATAATAAATACAAAGATTTTAACAAACTTTATCGTTTATTGATTTCACAAAATGACATTTTTGCTAGTCTCTGGTGGAATGAATCTAAACATACAAAACAAAGTTATTCATTCATGTCTTATTATATTAGATTAGATGTATATACTTCCCCTTTTGGACAATTCAAAAATTATTCAACTTTGTTATAAATAGCAAGAGATGATTTATCATAAATTTTACATTGACTGTATGTTTATCTTTAAAAAGATATAGTTAAATTTATAGATGTGACTCAAGGACAGGTAAATTGGAACAACTGGTAATGCGCGATTAAGATAGTTTAACTTTTAATCTATGTAAATAAGGCTAATAATGAGTAAGAAATGAAATCAAATCAAATAATTGAGCAAGAGAACAAGAACAACCTGAGGTATGTTAGCCAGCGTTTGACTATAGGTTTCCAAATATTCTTGGCAAACATTATTTGGATGAAAATTTGGATGAAGTTTCACCATTTGTTTGGCCATAGTATTTGAGAAATATATTTCACTCTTTTAGGAAAAAAATGATTTGTGCCTACAAGTTTTAAAAAATATTAAAACTAACCATGAATTTATATTAGAAGTCAATTGGATCTTCGTTGCAACAAATGACAAATAGTGTTCATGATACTAGAGCATTGAAGTGAGCGCAACAAGCATCATTCCATACATCGTGAAGTAGACAAAGCACAAGACTTTTTTACCCTAAGTCGATTGTTCATCATTTTCATCATCGCTTTCATATTCACTGAATATTTCATCACTACTTTGATGTTCACATAAAAAATTATGTAATATAACGCAAACAACTACTATAGAGAGTGTTTTTGTAAAAGAAACAAGTTTCAATTTTCAAAATATCCCAAATAATAATATTTTGCCCAAATACTACAAAAAAACTAATATTTGAAAAGTTGAAATATTTACCAAATAATGACAAATTGCATGGACAAAAACACTATTTTGTCAAATTATTTCCCAAATATTATTTGGAAAATCTATGCCCAAACGAGGAAAATTTGATGTTATTAATGTTAAAATGAAGTATTGCATAACCAGACTTGAGAGTTTAAGAACTTAAGAATAATAGTATAAGGACCCTATCTATGTACTATAAATTCTGAGTTAAAGGACGCTCAGCTTTCGGCTATTGTGTCTTTGTTGGAGGGAACCTAGTTTCATATAGTATTGTATCTCAATCCAGTGCAGAATCCGAGTACAAAGCTATGTTACTCATAGAAACAATTAACCACGTTAAGTTGCAGAGAGATGGCTTTAATCTGTTGATAGAAAGTGATTGGGAAACAACCACGTTAAGTTTGCAGAGAGATAGGAACAGCTATATAATAGGTGAAGCCGATACAAGCTTTTTCTTCGATAGCCAGTCAAATGACTATAGTAAGATAAAATTAGATGTGACCAAAGTCCAGTTTGGAACTTCAGCATGATTTAGTCATATAATCATTTCATCCAAACATAAAAAGGATTGTTGTTTGAAGAACACAAGTCAATCACTACAAGCCATTCAAAAATCAAATGTATGTTGAGCTCAATTACAATCACTTGACAAAACAAAGAAACAAGGAGCAAAGAATCATTACAATCAAATAGAGCTAGGGACACAAAAAACAATGCCTTTGCTATCAAGATAGAAATAAAGAGAAGACAAGAAGGTGGTGAAAAAATGCCACTCAACAATCAACCCTATTGCATATTCACTACTACAAAACACCTATAGATACATCAGAGTCAGTATAATTACACCTTTTCATTATAGTAGCTTTCTTAAGATCCAGGAGTGGCTCTATCATCCGGTCCAGATAGCATAATCTGCAAATTAAAGTTGCATAAGTTTTCTGAGATCATACTGGATAACAAGAACAATATTGTTACAACAATATATCTAGTGAAATCCCACTATGTGGGGTTTGGGGAGGGTAGAGTATACCCAGACCTTACGACTAGATCATGGAGGTAGAGAGGCATTTTTGAGAAGAACGTATCATTAAACATACTTGTTTAATGATAAATCTAGACTTACAGTAGATGTACTGGAGACTAACAAACTAGAAACTACTTTAAGAAGTTCTACGATATGTAATGATGCCAAAAGTAAAAAATGAGTCTAGACTTACATTGCAGTCGTAAGCAAATCTTCTGGCCAGCATAATGGCTGCATTTCTTTCTCTCTCCGTTTCAAACGCCAATACAAAGGAGAGTCCAGTCTTTACTTGCCAAAATGCTGCCTGAGCTGCAGCATTTCCACCACCTCGGACGCCACATAACTGTGGTAATAGATAAGTTAGGGAAAGAGTGTTGGCAGCTGTTCAAATTGTAGAGCATAAATCCCCTATCCGAGTCCAGACATTTGAACATCATAATAAGCCAAAAAAAACCAAAACAAAAAATTGTAGTCCTTCGGCCCTATTATTTGTGCTAAAAATTTGTACGCAGGGCGGTCCAATCCCTTGCTAATTATATATAACATGAACGTAATTGTTCTCTTTCTATTATTCTATATAAACTCTCACAACACCTAAATGAAAGAAATGGCAAGGGACTAGGCATTTTCAATACCTGCATTGAAGTGGAATAGTATTCTTTTGCTATGCTGGTCTTCCCTTTACATAGTTTCATTCTCATCCTTCCGATGTGAAGTACATGGATAGTCTCTGATGTATGATCTGTTCCATTCATCTGGACAACAACTACCTACAAATACCACCAATAAACATATACATACAAGTAAGGAGTTGGAGAAAGACGAATGCAGCTATGACGCAATATCAACAGACCAAGATGGAATCCATCTTACTCTTATTAACATTCTCAGTTTTATTTTCTTCTCGAAACTGAATAGTTTTGCTGAATATGTTCCTTACCCAATAATTTAAATTCTTAGAGGATGGACACTTCTATTTATTTAGTTATGTCTAAATACACCGCTTCACGTATGAGTCTGATTCTTTTCCTTGCGTAAAAAAACATGTTAATACTTGTTTATAAACAGGCGGGGGTCCAGTTGGAGCATAGGATCTTTGTCTGCTTTGACATCATTTTTAAATTCTTTGGAGCAATGTTGAATGGACGTGTTGAGAATATAATTAACTAATAAAAGTGTGTTCTCTCTAATAGCTTACGCTTCCAAACGAGTAGTCACACACTCACTACAACAAAAATAATCATTAGCGGCAATTAATCCTTAATTGCCGCTAGATATGTATTTTTAGCGGCAATTGACATTCTTTGTATATGTCCCTAAAGCCTTTAACGACATTGGTTCTAATGACACTTAACTAATGCCGGTAAAGACTTTAGCACTCTTTATTAATGTCAATATTTAATGCCGCTAAAAGTTATTTTTGTTGTAGTGATTTCAACGTGGTAACAAAGCAGACAAAGATCTTGGGATCGAATCTCACCGCCACCCAAATAAATTTAAAAAAAAATCCCATGCTTGGCGCATGAAAAGAATCAAGCCCGCACGTGAGGGGGCATGTTGAGAAATAATTAACTAATAAAAGTATGCTCTCTCTAATAGCTTAAACTTTTAGATGAGATGGTTACACACTTCAACTGGACAAAACACAAGGAGAACGACAGAAGGAAAATGCTGGAAAAGCCCTTTACAAACCCCCTAAAGGAGTCTCTATACAACCAGTGGACAACCTTACTTGAATGTGTAACCGCCTCATCTAATATTTGATCTCTTCCAAAATGGCAAACTTCAGATATTAAAGATGAGCGCTTTCATTTCTTTAATTACATTAGCTTATGCATAACATGATGTGTCAGTGAGGAGTACACAACTACAAGGCAGTAAGATGATTTAAATTGGTGAACTGACAGTTAGACGCAGAGACATATTTGTGAAGACAATACAGCTAATATAGAACAATCAAAAGAGACTTAAAAGAAGTAGTAGATTAACGAAAAGAGAACTTAATTGAGGAATTCCTAATAAAGGAGCAAACTTTTAATTGAACGTACATTGAATTCAATGTCATGCCTACGCACCAAAGCTTCAACATAGTTCCCCAAGCCTGCAGCTGTTGAAGGAAAACTTTGCCAGTCATTATGAAGGTATGGAAATGCAGACTTAGTTTGCAGTCAAGTCAATAACTAATCAGACCCACAGAAGTTAATGTTGGTTAACACTAGAACTAAAAAGCACATGGAAAGCACTACATTTAAGGAATCAAAACAAACCCGGATCAATAGGACCAGCAGTCGTCACTGATGTTGTCTGGTCTCCATACGTGATCTCAGCTTGCAAAATTCGTCCAACATCAAATGGTTCTGGAGCATAAACAGGTTTTGTGGCTCCTGAAATAAGGATAGTTGAACACATGCCGGGAAGGGGGGAAAAGTTAATACGACACATCAAATTGCAATGCAAAAGCATGTGTCACTTGAAAAAAAGAGGAAGATAACAGATAACATTTATGCCAGATAGAACCAAGCAAAAATATGAACGTAAAATGCTCATAAATAAAAAACCATAATAAAGAAGTAGGACGATTCAACATGTAAAGGCTGTCTAGTATGAAGAAGGCAATTTGAAATGCTTTGTATGGGGTCATCCAAAAAGAAACTCGTCATGAAATTCCCTTTATCTTAACGCCTCAAATATCTGTTGTAGTTCATCAAGAAGTATCTGATTTTAAAATATAGTAATAAGTATATATGAGCCGCTTTAAAATATACTTAACAAGACAATCAACGACAATTTAGCAGTAGAATTTAGAAATAAATAAATGTATACAACAATAAGAGAAGTGAAACATTTCAAAAGATTAGGTGCAGGTGCATTAGGCAGCAACAGAAAACATCGGAGAAGGGGTGAACCACCTCCATGGGAATGAACTATCCCATCAACATGGGATATTAATGGTCCTCCCAATCCAGATCCAAGGACTCCCAAACAAACCAAACAGACAACAAAATTTATCCTCATATCAAATTCACCTACCACCTACCAACCCCTGGGAGGTCATTAGTTAGTGAATTGAACTTACGAAACAAGACTTTTTTGTTTGAAAAGGGTAACCATTACTTAGGAAAGAAGACATTAAGTAATTTCGAATAAATTAGTGTCTTTTATGAAAACACTTCAATATAATTAGGCTGTCCACTAAGCAGCTTCTCCTATGTTAATAGAACCCCATCCAAAAACTATTCGACCCAATACTCCTGCTAGATGTTTCAGTATCTTAAGTATGACCATTTTGCAGCCAAGAAGTATGACAATATGTCAGCCACCACCAGGCACCAAGTAACTGGACCAACACAAGACGTGCTAAATAACATCAATTAAGCCGCATAACAAACAGTGTGATGTAAAGAACTAAAGCTCAGATACCTGAAATAGGTTCTTGCTTTCCACCTTCACACGCTAAGCGATACCACTGAATTGTACATTCTGATAGTTCTGTAGCAGCAAGAGAACATGGCTGGATATGCAAACATGAACCCAGGGCTTCCGTGCCATCTAATTCATATAACTGTGATACAGTTTCCTCACCCATTTTCCTTGCCAGCTGACAAACATAATGGTATATCAAAACTATTTAGTCTGAGATAACAGCTTTGCCTTAATAACATAACTTTTGGATTCTTACCAAAATTGTCTTAGAGAATTTTACAAGGAACAATAAGAAAAAGAGATTCCTTTTTTATTTTTTTTGAGAATGAAAGAGATTCCTTTGTTAGAACAGCCACATAATAAGAACAAGTGACTCAAGTAACATTATTTTGATTTCTTTCATCGACGCTATTCTCATCAATGTCTTTGATTTCCAGTGTTTCTTAAAGTTATTCTCATTTCAGTCAAAACCATATGCATTTGATTCCCAAGATTACACGGCTTAATATCTTTAACCATGTGTTACTGGATAAGTCTATTACTTAATTTGATACCATATATGACAAATTAGATAGTCAAAAGAATATATCAATAAAAAATATATAAAACAAAGAGCAGAGACTAAACATGATGATAATCCCCCAATATTTTGATCTATTGTCCTGCCTCCAGATGCATGTCATCACCTCACGTCAATTTAACTATCTGACTGCAAATTGTTGCTTGTTTATACTCAAATAGGAACTATCTGAGTCCAGACACACACACACACATATATTTCCCTTCCTTCCCCTTAATTTTGGTATGCTTCTAAATTTTGGTGAGGGAATAATATTCATGTTTTTAACTTTTTGGTATACAGTACTAATCTTGAACAAACTTATACAGACTTCTAAAGTTTATTTATTTTATAATAAGAAGATCTTAATACGGATGATATTGTGATCTTTTTAGATCTATAGTAGACACCTAAGCATATTAGATAGATTACCAAAATACTTAGTAGACTTGCAGGTGGTTCTTGGTAACCTTTGGATCATCTAAATTAAATAACTTATTGATATAAAATAGGCTTAGAGTTATTGTATAAAATTGGTACAAGACCACATTCACTTAACTATCAGATCTGACTCTCTTGTATATTATTAAGTTAAAGACTTGAATGTGTTTTCTTTATGGAACCCAATGGTCTCTTGATCCAAGGACAGGGAGCATTAAGTCATTATTGTCGTTTATTGCCTAACTTTTCTGCAGATCTCACTAGGTCTTTATTCACTCCTTTCTCCTCCTCTTCCAAGCCCTCTCTGACGGGTACTACTTCTTCTTCAATTTCCCTGGTTCTACGCTCAGAGAAGAGATTAGCTTCTCTAAATTGCAGCAATCAAATTTTGGCAATTGTTTTGTGCATCTCAAAATTTCAATCTGATTTACTAAATCAAAAATGTTTACTACGCATTGATTGTAAAGCTGCAAAGTCTATTTTGCAAAAAGATGTTCAAAACCTTGCTTCTAAACAACATATATTTGTTAGATGACAAGCTATTTTATCTATTTTTTATTTTGATATAGAGTATATCAAAAGGAGCTCAAACTCTATCCCAGACTTCTTACTCGAGAATTCTTGTAGGGTAGGTGATTATGGGTAGGAAAAAGAAAATGGTACTAAGCACACATGATAAAATTGAAGCAACGGCTAAACATCAGCCTTCCAAAACCTCTTTACTTTTGGTTCCTCAACAACAAACAAATTCAGTTGCCAAGAAGCAACCCTCAAGTACTACAACTGGGTCAAACCAGGTATCTTACGCCATGAAAGGTATTTCACCATCTTTCCTCTTGGAAAATGCAAATCTCATTCCAATTTCTAGTCCGAAAAAAATGACTATCTAGTTGAAGAAGAAGAACAAGAACAGCTAGCCCAAACAATGTCTACCTTGTGAACAGAGAAGACTTCAAAAACTGGTGTCAACTCATGGGTTTTAAAGAACCCACAGATATGACCAGTTCCAACATGAGGGATTTGATTAATCAATACCTCTTTTTAAGCAAATGTGCACCCAAGCAGCGGCACAAAGCCACGCTTCGACATCTTCTTCACTTTGTGGTTGTCGTAAGCACCACTAAAGCACTGGTGGAGGAGGAGAACCCCATCAATATTTTATTTAATTTCTCAAAAAACACAAGCACAAGAACGATATGCCCTATACCAAACAAATCAATTTACTCGCCAACACCCAAACCTATTACTTCTAGCGACTCCTCCTCTGATAACCCAACCTACTTCAAAAATAATTGTGTCTACCATCTAATACAGATCAAACCAAAATTTTAGGATTCAAATCCCCAGGAGGTAGCCAAGAAAATACTTACTCTTAATGCAAATTTCATCCATAAAAACTCCAATGTACACACAAAAATTCTATGAGTTCATTTTTGGACGAAATTTGCATTAGGAGTAGACACACTCTTCTTTTTATGTAGGTTGGGTCATCAAAAAAGGTTCCTCCACATCGAAGAAATAGGTTTGGGTATGGGCAAGGAAATTGATTTGTTTGGTATTGGGCATATCGTGCTTGTGCTTGTGTTTTGTGAGAAATTAAATAAAATATTGTAGGGGTTCTCCACCTCCATTAGTGTTTTAGTGGTCTTACTACAGCCACCGAGTATGAAGATGATGAAGCATAGCTTTGTGTCATCTGTTGGTGCATTTGCTTAAAAAAGAGGTATTGATTACCAAATCCCTCTAGTTTGAACTGACCATAACTATGGGTTCTTTGAAACCCATGACTTGGCGCCATAACTGTGGGTTCTTTAAAACCCATGAGTTGGCGCCAATTTTTCAAGTCTTCCTTTGTGCACGAGGTAGACATTGTTTGGGTCAGTTGTTTTGTTCTTCTTCTTCAACAACTAGATCAGCCCCATTTTTTCACTCTATTAGAATAGGATTTGCATTTTTCGAAGAGGAAATATGGTGGAATTCCTTTCATGGCGTAACCTGTCAAAGTTTGGTACCTTAGCTGGTTTGACCCAGTTGTAATAGTTGAGGGTTCCTCCTTAACGACTGAAATTGTTTGTTGTTAAGGAACCAAAAGTAAAGGGGGTTTGGAAGGTTGTTGTTCAGCCGTTGCTTCAATTTCATCACATGTGCTTAGTTCCGATACTTCCATTTTCTTTTTCCTACCCATAATCACCTACCCTGCCAGAATTCTCAAGTAAGAAAATCTGGGATAGAATTTAAGCTCCCTTTCATATACTATATCAAAATAAAAAATAGATAAAATAGTTGCCATCTAGCAAATATATGTTTAGAAGCAAAGTTTTGCAAATCTTTTTGCAAAACGGACTTTGCAGCTTTACAATCAATGCGTAGTAAAACAATAGCCAAAATTTCCTTTTCAATCGTGGGATAATTTTTTGGGCCTTATTCAAATGCTTGGATGCAAATGCAATGATATGCTCCTTCTCATTTTTTCTTTGATTTAAGATCCCACCATAACTTATGTCAGAAGCATCCGTCTCGACTATTTTGAAAGCAGAAGGGTCAACAAGTGACAAGCATGGAAGATCCTAGGCTTTCAGTTTTGTCTCCTTAACAATATTGGTGTGGATGTTGGTCCATGGAGGATGAGGTTTCTTTAGCCCGTCATGGAGAGGTTTCAATAAATTGCTGAGACTTGGGATAAAGTATGCTATATAATTGACACACCCCAAAAATCGTTGAAGCTGGGTTTTGCAAGAAATATATCAGCAAATTGTATGGATCTTTGGATAGGGATAATAGTGTCTTATTGGATATTGCGCCAATGAACCTTATATTAATTTGGAAAAGACTATACTTAATTTTGGACAAAACAAAGCCATTATCTTTGATGATACTGAAGAAAACTTTCAGATGCTTGAAGTGTTGGTCGATGCTAGTAGAGAATACTAGAACATCATCAATGTAGATTATAATAAATTTTGAGAAAGGTTTGAAAATATCATTCATTATTTTTTGGAACTCGGATAGAGCATTTTTCGGTCCAAATGGCATAACATTCGACTCATATTGGCCAAAAGGTACGGTAAAAGTTGTTTTATAATGGTCTCTTGGGTCAATTTGAATTTGCTAAAAGACAAATTTGAGGTCGAATTTTGAGAAAATAGTGGCAGCTTATATTCGATGGAGAAGGTTTTTTTTGTTTGGAATAGGGTATATAATCCAATGAAGAGCAGAGTTTAAAGGTTTATAGTTGATGAAGAGTCGTGGTTCTCCTTGTTCAATCTCAGAGCTTTTGTTAACATAGAAGGCAGCACAAATCCACGGAGATTTACTTGGAGAAATGATTTGTTTCTCTAGGAGGTCGTTGATTTCCTTTTGGCTTTCATTTGGATAGGGCGAGCTTTTGTAGAAATAGTTTTCTCATCAAAAGCTTCGCTCATAAGGAAACCTAACCAGATTTTTTTTACATTCCAAAAGGTTATGGGTAGATCCGCACAAAGTTCCTTTTGTAGCTTGATTTCTAAGGTTTTGATTTTGGACGAAAGAGAAGCTTCTTGTAGTTGATGCAATCTTTGGAAAGTGACTTCTTCTTTGCGAAAGTTGATTTGGGCCTCGTGTTTTAAGGTGGAAAGGACTTTCTTGATAGGGGGCTTATCAAAAGAAAGGAAAATATTGATACTTTCATTTTCAATTCCTTGGTTAGTTACCCTGAAAGGTATAAGTTCCTCTATAAAAGGAGTACCAAGATCATCGGATTTGTAATATCTTTTACCAACATAAATGAAGTAGAATTTGAGATAATAGTCTCCTATGGTGGTCCTAATCTCAACACCAAAGAGTTTGTAACTAATTCCTAGTTCATCATCGTTGGCAGCTCTAAGGGCTTCTTTTGTTTTTTCAAAGAACTTGGTAGGGATGAGTCCTTCTTGGATGCAATTGAGATATGACAGAGCAACGATATCTAGGATGAAAGATTTGTTAACTACACGGGTTACTCTCATATGCCAAGTACGAATTAAGATTCTCAAGAGAAAGTTAAGGAAATCACCTTGTTCTTCTCTGTTGTCTATTTGATCACTTTTGGGAACATTAGGTGAAGACGAGTTATGTTAGAGGACCAAGCGGTCTATTCTTGCCTAGCCTTGATTTCTCTAATTTCTTCCTTGAGGAAAGCTATTTCAGATTGAAGGTCTAGGTTGGTTATGTCTTTTGATCTTTTGGAGGGAAATCAGCTTAGAATATCAATAATATTGTAGCTGTTTGTCACTTGAGGGTGAGAAAATATATGGGAAGAAGAGGTTGAATGTTTATCTCAAGTCCTTTTGAATTGCTCTATATGGTGTTTTTTCTGGTCTGAATCATGTAAATTACTAATGAGTTCAAGGAGAAGATCATGCTCTTTAGTGAGAACATTTACCTCAGCTTTTCTAGTATGGTCTTGTTCAGACTGAGAGGAATCCAAGTCGTCATTTTCAGTATGGTTGAAACTACTTTCGAATTCATCTTCTGCATAATCGGAGTTTTCCCTATCTTCCAGTAAGTGGTTCTGGATTTGGTTAAGGACAGACTCGTCAAGGTTAAGTGCATAATCGGAGTTTTCCCTGTCTTCCGGTAAGAGGTTCTGGATTTGGTTAAGGGCAGACTCGTCAAGGTTAACATTCTTAACCTTTTTGGAGAGTTTGCAATATTTGGCAATATGGCCAGGCTTATTGCACCTATAGCAGTTACCATTATTGGGTGGCGGAGAGGTAGTTCTTTTGGTTGATTGTTGAATCCTTGGAGAGGGGTTTTTTGCTTTTATAAATTTCTTGGAAGCATATTCTTCTTTTCTTGGGGTTGATTCTCAAAGATATTTCTTTCTACATGGTGGAAGACCAAACTGTTAGCAGAAACTTCCCAAATCTCAGCGGGTTTGGGCCCGATCTTTTGCTATTTCTCTTAAAATTTTAGCTTGACGACAAATCTTAAGAGCAACTTGTTGTATCAAGCTGGTCAGTTGGCCATAAGTAATTTGTTCATAGGGAATAACATCATCAGGGTGTAGGTTATGGAGTTCTTCTTTGACAAGGACCCTAAGAGACTTAGGCAAACCATCTAGACATTTTTCTTTCCAGTATGGGAGATTAATCTGGTTTCTCATAGATTCGGGTGAGGAAAGAATCTTTATATTCTCTAAAGTGAGAAAGAGTTCTACACTTAAGATTGTTAAGTATTCCAGAGGACCTTTCTCTAAAAATACTTGGACCTCCTATGAAGCTTTTGATTATGGTATAGATCAAAAGTATTTGCCAAATCTGGAATGGAATGGCCATCCTTAAGAATTGGGTTTCCTAGAGGGTCAAGACGGACACTTTGGAAGATATTTTGTTTATCTTCTTCGGTAAGATGTGTATCCCACCACCTTTATAAGTTGGCCAGTGAATCCTGCTACAGGACATTGGTAGTGAGTTGGTCTGAACAATTATGAGAGGTCCTATATGTAGTGGCAGCCATTTGTCATCTACTGTAATTTGGAGAGAATGTTGTGCTCAGAACATGCATCTCTGTCCGTTCAAAGATGTTGGCGTCGTAGTTGTTCGGCATAACATTAGGTTTTCTTCTAAAGCAATGTCTGTATGGCTAGCTCTAGAATAGTGGAGTTTTTCGGCTTTTGCCAGTTAGAGAATTCAGATCTGATGGGAGCCACTTCAAGAGGGATGCGTTCCTCCGACGAGTTGTCCAGCTGTTGATCTGGAAAATCTTCCTGGGACATCCAGAGGACACATCTTTATCAGGGATGTCTGGTGCTACAGGATTTATAGATTTCTAAATTTCCAGAATTCGACGGTGAAGGTCGAAAAGTTGGGGAAAATCCCTAGCTTTATGAATTTAGAATTCTGTGGCAAATGTCCTAGGAATTTCATAAGATTGAACAAAGGAATGTAAGAGGTAGAGGTTTCTCCTGATTTTGAGGAAGCAGTTGGTGTGGAGTGTTGTTTTGACATCAAAAGTTCCCTGGAGCATGTAAATATTTATTTGTGTAGTTATTTTGTTCAAAATATTTTTAATGTCACTTCCATTGATGGTTTCACTGTCAGTTTTTCTTTTAAAAGGAGTTGCAATGATGGAGCTATCTCCAAAAGACCTCGTAAAACCTTGTGATGGGGAAGTTCAGATGTTACATATCCCCAAGGGTTTTCTATTATTTTGAAACATTAGCTGATTTTGAGAAAAGAATATCTATTTTCTCATAATCAGCGTAAGCCTCAAACCATTTTGAAGAAATTAATTTGTTTTTGAATAGTGTGTAGAAAGTCATAACAGTATTCTTGACGGTCTTGTCTTTCTTTTGTTTGAAAGTTGTTAAAAACCCATTTTCTTTTTAAAACATTTTCTTGTAAATAAAATTCTTTTTTAAGATTTTCTTTGTCAATTTGAAAGTTTACCGTCAAAACATCCAGCTCTCCACCTAGGGACGAGTAAGTGGGGTGACTGAGGTTGGTCATCGCAGACTTCTGTCGAAAAAGGTGTTTCAACCGAGTATTTGGCTTGCGGGGGATCCTTAAACAAAAGTTAACTGCCTCAACTCTAGTAAAAAATGAGGAGACTGAGTTCCTCGGTTTCTACTTCTGGAGGAATAGATGACGATGATGCGGAGACTCGTTGGCTAAGGTGAAAAGAGATAGAGACAGTACCGCTTGAAAATTATTGGATCTGAGAAACTGTAGTATTTTCAAGTTTCTACTGGAGTTGCGTCTTGCAACAACCAGTTTTGAGGTAGCAAAACTTGATTCCAAGAAATTTGCTTGGGTACCGATAGATGAGATCGTTGTAGATCAGTCTTAAAGAGGACAGTTTCTCCTTTATAGCTACTTCTCATAGCTCCGGTGTTGAAGGCTGAACTCATAGCCTTATATTGGATTCTATAAATGATTGCTCCAGGGAGGAATCTGGTTTTGGTCTTGTAATTGGATGTCTTGACATTTAGTGTTAAGGAATCCAGAATATTTATATTCTTACGAGAAACAGTAAAATCGGGAAAACAATCAAAGTAAATTGTATCACTGCTGAGACTAGTTTCTACCATTCCTAAAAGAAAATCATTGAAATCTAAGAACCGTGAGTCCCTTAGAGGCTTAGACAAAGAAGAGAGATATCTAGACCCTCCCTAGAGAGAGGTTTAGCAGTGATTTGGACAACCCCAAAATAGAGATAATTATATTTTCGACTATATGTTTCAAGAGCTTTTTGTTGTTTATTGCCTAACTTTTCAGCAGATCTCACTATGTCTTTCTTCACTCCTTTCTCCTCCTCTTCCAAGCCCTCTCCGACCGGTACTACTTCTTCAATTTCCCCAGGTTCTAAGCTCAAAGAAGAGATTATCTTCCCTGATTTGCAGCAATCAATTAATGACTCAAAGTTCCCAAAGCATCCCTTCCTTCCCCTTTATTTTTAAACAGATGTTCAAAATATACAATTGTCAAGCTACTTAAAAGCTGGGACTAATGTGGATCTGAGGATAGTTTCTAGAACCAACAGTTACATTATTAATTTATGTGATAAATACAAGTGCCACCAACGAAATATAGTATTCACCATCCTCAAAAGCATCACCAGATAGTATCAACATACACATGCACATACTTTAGAACTAGGCATTGCAGATACCTCTTTCTGAAGCTGTATTGAATACTTGCACTTCTCTGCTAGCTGCACTCGCAATGCTTGAAGCTCATGCTCCATGTCCATGACCTGGCAATGGGCTTTACGTATTAGTTATGTCGAAAGCCGAGAATTTATTAAGTTACATATCAGAATGTTCTAGATCATACTACATATTAAGTTTAATCGTATAAGATATTCTTTCTAATATGTATTATATATGTCGAAAGTCAAATTTATTATGTTACATGTTATATTATTCTAAACTACATGTTTAGGTTAATCATATAGTATATTCTTTACAACTCTCTCATAATTATGAATCTTGTTATTTTGGTAATTTTCCTCATTTAATAACTGTCCTTATTCACATAGTTAATACTTACCTTATCTTAGTACACCAAACTCATATACACAGGAGCTTCTTGAAATTGTTCACAAGAAAACCTCATTTATGTTTTTGTCAATCAGAGCAGCCACTAACTCGCACCTAAGCACTCTAAAGAAGTTTCCAGTTCAGAATTACCAAAAGCATACAACTTAGATGAGTCTTTTGTGATTTAGCTTCCTCAGGAATTGGCAAACTTGGTTTGTAGCCCTAACAGTTTCTGGAAGTAGCATACTATCTTCAATTCTCCCAATGTAGTTGTTTTAGTAAATTATTAGCAAAATCATCTTAATTCATTTAAATGTGATGGTAATCCTATAACTTTTTCTTGTATAAATGAAATAGAAAGAATTGAAAGATGGTAAGGAGAGGTGTTAGCTGGATGGAGAAAAAAGAGGTTCCCATGGACCAGGAGGGAGTGTGGCTGGTGGGAAGTGTTACCAGCTGTGGTTTCTTCCTTCAAGTAAATAGTTCATGTGTTCTGAAATAAATAAATAAATTTCATCTTGAGAGTAGCATCATTTGGAAGTCTTCTTTATTATCTTTGGCTGGTTTCTTTAGAATTTGGATAACATAAAGACTAAGCTTCAGACTGCAGAGGCTAAAATATGAATGATGTGACATCATGGGGACCAAAAGCACAAAAAGTCCTATATAAAGTTATGATCAAGGTTTTTGCCATTTGTTTACTAAAAATTTATTACTTGATTTTAAGAAGTATTAAGGATCCGTAAAAGGTTGCTTTCTAAGGCTAAGAATCCCTGTTTACATATATACATCTGTCCACCAGCACATGTAGCATAAGCAGATATATGACCAAAATCAATAATTAACCAAATAGAGAAAATAAAGAAACATTTACAAAAACTTAAACAGAATTAATGCAACATCACAGTAGAAAGAGTCATGTAGATACCTTACTAGGCTGATGTAGCATTTTGATTCGCCTTGCCTCATGAACTTCTTTCATCAATTCGTCCATGTCCTTAAATCCAGGAAAGTATATTAGGTTAGCATGATAAAGAGACAATGTTGTGGGCTTGAAACGAACTGCTTATGGTAAAGATTTAAAGAAACCAACATAAATGTGGAATAGAACACTGTACAAATAATAAGTTACAAATTTAGTATGAAAAGTTCTGCATAAAAGTATTTCTGCAAAAATGTCCAAGATACAACTAAAGTTTTCATTTCCACGCCAACAAAATTAATAGAGTGCACGGGAACAGCTGGCAAAAGCTAAGTTGTTCAGATTCTCCAAAACTGTTGCCGCACCCGTGTCGAATCCTTCAAAAATACACTATTTTTGGAGGATATGACACGCGCCCGTCAACATTTTTGAAGAGTCCGAGCAACATAGGGCAAAAGAGAGAACATCCGAAAATGAAGAAACAGTATGTCATATGATACCAGTTTCCACTAATAGTGCATATACGCTTGAAGAACCAACAGGTTTATAAGAACAAAGCATTACATGAATATGTACTAAAGTTACTCAAGACAGAGAACCAAAAACATCAATTTGCAGAATATAAAAAGAACCATATTAAACCCAAATTGGACAATCAGAATGCTAGAAAAACCTGTTTCCCTGAGGCCCCGGACATTTTCTCATACTCTTGAAGAGCCTCTTCCACTCTCTGGACAGCTGCTCTTGCATTCTCAATCTCAGCCCTTGCATAAGCTCTTTCTTCCTCAACAAGTTTCTTAGCATCTTCAGAAGCCTGTGACCAAATTGAGTCTATGAGCAGAATCAAAGTGAGAGTAACAATGAAAAATATTGAAAAGAACACCGAAAAGAGAAATTTGGGATGTATCAGCACAAAATTAGGATGAAGGTCTCCTTGACTGATTGATCAGATAGACAAGAGAAAGTGGTAAGACTCCGGACCTACAGTCCTACACGTTTAGGTTGTGGGATAACTCAAGAAATTAAACTACAACTTGAACGGATCCAATAATTTTATTTTCAGCCTCAACACTACTCTAAGGCCATTAGGTTGGTTTTGAATGTCACAAGAATAGAAGTTGCCTGTACAAGAAAGATATCTCACACTTATGATTCAACTTGATCAAGTAATAGCTAAACATAATAACTGTGTAGATTATCTGTTAAGGAACATAATTGGAAACTCACAGGTCTAAAAGGGCGTGTTAAAAACAGTTACCAAAACCAATCAAATGGCTATAAGTATTGCCTTATCATAAAATAAATAGTCCAACACACAGTCAACTTACAAATTAATGAAGAAAATCTGTAAAATGTACATTGCTTTGTCCTCAAATCTCAAAATAGAGCAGTTACACAATTTAAATCATACAAGATTTAACTGCATATATTGTTGTTATTTTTGACATAAATAACATGTTAAATTGTGTGACCCGTCTCATCTAAAAACTTAACCAATCAAAAGTTAAGACACTTCTATTTATCTATATTAGATTTGTACCTCATCATATACCAGCCTTTTCTTTAACTAGGGTTAATTTCACGGAAAAATTTATTGACCATGGCAGCAAGGATATTATTCAAGACATTTGATACCATGTTAAATAATGTAAACCACTTCACTAAAAGGTTAAGTTGTTATAATTTTTGTTTATTTTGTGTTTATAACTAACTTATCAATGTGATTACAACAATAGACCATCAACAGGAGCAATTTCTTAACAAACTCACTTATCAGAGAAATTTACTAAAAGAAGCTCAGGGAGTTTCACATAATAGTTCAAATTCAAACTTAGTAATCTAACTGGGACAACTCATAAGGACGAAAACAGTCTCCAGTCATTCCTAGAAATTGCTTCTAGATTAGCACCCTAGGTATTGCTTCGGGTTAGTTAACAAATGAATGCCCCTCTATTTATACTACACACCTAGGGGCTAAAGTGCAAATAAAGTTGCTACACAGGTCCCTGCATATTTACAAATAGGCCCCTTTTCTAAATTCAATACCAGTCTAGAGATTTCTAAGGTCTTGCAAGAATTCTTCTTGAGTATTCTGGAGTCTTCTCCAAACCTCTCCTCTCCAAGACTGTAGACTCTTCCCACTAAGGTTAGCTCACTTATGCTTTAACTTTATGCCGAAGTAGTATGACATAAAAGCGGTCATGACATTAGGGTTCAAATTCCAGCCGAGACAAAAAACGCTGAAGAAATATTTTTGAACAAGACACTGAAGAAATTATGTATGAGCATAGCTTCGAGAATCTCCACTAACGAAAGAAAACACTACTTCTCTTATTGATATGCCATTTACCAGAAAAATTTCTGCACCAAAAAACAGAACAAGCATCCTACAATCAAGGAAGTACATCAACTCGGCAAAGTTCTATTCAGAGTCCATAATAGAATGAACACAAGACCACTTCTTACTACATACTATGTTTTACCTGCTTCAGAAACGTTGCAAGCTTTTTCACTTCAGTCTTTTCCTGAATCAGTTCTCCTTCCCTTTGATTTAACTGTACTGCTAAAGCTTCAACCTGTAAAAGATTCAACATAACAACAATACTGATAAGATGAAGGGAAATAAGAAATTTTCAACAGCAGCTACTGCCATATACAAGGATATTATTCACACATTTTATTTTAAGAGATGCATTCAGCATAGGAAGATGCATCTAGCACCACACTAGATAGACAATTGTCCACAAATGCAAAATTGAAGTAGTGCATGAAGCCTCTACAAGATTCCATTATTGTGCATTCACTACATCGTAAAATTTTAGATTCTATTATGGTGCATGACGCCTCTAAAAGATCTTCTACAAATGACTAATCACTCTGATTTGCAAAGTAAAAGATTATGCTTTGGTTTTTTAGTTGGACCAATAATTTAGTGGGAATATCCTGTACATGAAAATTTAAGGTTATATCCAATGATATATCCTGTACAGCCAAGAAGTGCACACTCTTGATCCAAGCAAGCTCATATTCTTTGTAAACAAAGCCCTTAGCTCACACGTATTTCTCTTTCCTTCTCCAGCAAAAATCTAGAGTCCAGAGTAATACAAGTCCATGCAATACCAAGGATAGCAGCCTAGTTTGTAGGTTGAGGACATCGAAGTTCACATTCTAGGCACTGATCAGTGGCGTTGGATGTATCGGTAGGTTATTGTGGGTCAAATCTGCTGTGTTTCCCCATTTCATTCCAGTATAAAGATTAACGGGCTTCTTCAATAGTACCAATTCCTGAAAAGCCTAGGAACACTCTTCCTCTCTTCCTCTAGTCTGGTGGACCAACTCTCTTATTAGGCTTCTCAGTCAAATATGCAAATTGGTTGGATTCCAAGAACATATCAGCACGAACAATTTAATCACAAAATCATATATAACAATATAAGTATCATGCAGAAAATCTGATATTTCAGCTCAAAAACCTGAAAGTCAGCAGAAAACTGACGATGCTGGGGTCAAAATATGGAAGTACGGTACAAACTGTCCCTGGTGTCATAAATAGTAATGGCAGTCTTCATTCGCACATATACTTTATTTGGTACACAATATTATTTCTGACAATTGTAAATATTACGACCTATATCAGCAGCGACGTGCAAAGCATTAAGCATATTCTTTTACCCAATGTTACAGGACGTAAGCACAGCAAGTTTGCTGCATGCATAAACATTCGAAAGTAGGTTTTCAGATTCTATCCTTGCATGAATATTCATATTGCAAAAACAATATCACTCAGAAAGGACATACTGAACAAGTAAAAGAAAGCCTGTAAAGGACATAAAACTAACCATAGCAATAGCTTCCTTCACATCATCCTTGTTTTTCCCCGCCACACGTCCTCTCAACGCTTCAAGAGCATCTCTGAGCTTCTTTAACAGCACATGCTTCTCCAGTGAAGCTGCATCTTTCATTCTTGCCTGGAGCCCACATATAAGATATTTTAAACATTATAGAATCATCCTCTATGCCTTGAAAGAATGGTGTCTTGCATGGAGTGAAGGATGAAACAATTTAAAGGTAGAGGCTATGTATCGAAAATTCAAATTCCCTTCTCTATGACATACTCAACATTACAAGGCAGTGG
>NC_028647.1:59123884-59159817 GCF_001406875.1 Solanum pennellii | reverse complement strand
GGGGGGGGGGGGGATTACAAGGTGGGTAATTGGTAGTCAACCAACTGAATTACTAAGATTTCCCCTATTCCATGTTCCTGACTTATCCCTTCATTGATTTTAGATTATCACAGGGGTAATTGGCTGATAATGCAACTTCTGTGTTAGGACAATGGAACTAGCCACTCAAGAGTAGTGAAAATACCAAAGCATAATTAAGGTGTTACCTCATCAGACAACTTGGCAGCAGCAGCCAGACCCTTTTCAAATTTACTGGCTAGATCGCGAACAGACAGCCTTTTTTGCTGCTCTAACAAGTGTGCAGTTTCTCTAGCAACCACCTCTTTCATTGTAAGTGCCTTAGATTCTTGCTTGACCTCCATAATCTGATTGTTAGGTCCAATTTTGTAATTTGGAAAGCGACTAGATGGGAAGATCACATCCGCTGATACAGGAGGAACAGCATCCCTTTGCATTGTATCTCCAAAATCAAGGGTTACCCTTGTCATAATTCCAAATTATCTACATCACAAGTACCTAATCAATTAATCATAATGTTCCAAAAAAAGTCCTATATGGTCTATCTACCTTAAACCTCACACAACAACACAAAAAGAGAAAAAAAAATCTGCACTGTCAAGCATAACTCTTTCACCTAAAGATCATAGATAGACGTCTCTATCCACCAAACAGAAATTTTACCTACATTACCAAATAAATCCATATTTAAAGAGTAAAAATCAAAACTTTTTTACATAAAGATCATGGAGGTCTCTATCCACCAAACAGAAAAGTAACCTACATTACCAAATTAATCCAAATTTAAAGAGTAAAAATCAAAAATTTATACCTAAAACTAGAAACTAACAGCCTAAAGATATCAACTTTAGAGCAATCCATGGCTAAAACAACAGAATCCATGAAAATTATTGACCAAAAGATCAAAACCCTTCAAAAGCTCATACCCAAGTCAACTAGTTAACATAGGATACCAAGAATATCAAGAAAAAATGTCCAATAGCTAGAGAAATGTTGCAAATTTCAAGAATGGGAAATTTTTTACAGAATCAAGAAGTTGATACCCTAAACTCTACAAAAAGAGAAACAAAACCACAAATACAAAAAGTACAGTAACAACATACAACACAAAAAAAAAAAGTAGAAAGATTATAGACACTCACATATCATACAAAGAAAAATGAGTTAAACAGAAGTTTTGAGTCCTCTTAAAAAGTTGAAAAATGGATTCTTGAATTGGTTAGAAGAGGCAAGTCTTGTTTTTGATGATGTTTTGCAGACAGAAAATGTGAAGAGAGAGAGAAAGATAAAGAATTTATATTTGGAAATATACAAAGGAGTAGAGAGAGAGGAAGATGGTCTTTGAATGCTTTTTAAAAAGTTGAAGAAAAAAAAAAGGCCCCCCACACCTTGTACCTAATGGGGGGTGGGGTTTGGCATGAAGGGCTCTGTTTCCTAGGCATATGTACATGGAAATATTGTTTACATGTATTTGTTTGGTAGCTGCCAACTTCAAAAGGGTACTTAACTTGTAGTAGTAATTATTTATTACTTATTATTTTATATTTTCTATTCGATATTTTACATTCATATTAAAATTTAAGTTTCACATTAAAAATAAAGCACTTCATAATAAAAAGAAGTTAAGCATGAGACCTATTAATTAAGAATGAAAAGATATTTATAATAGTAATAATTATTTTTAAAAAAAATGAGTAGCCTTTTTACTTTTTTTTATTTGTTTTCTAAACAATGAAAAAAAAAGGATTCTTAATCTAAAAAGAGTAATAGAAATATGGTCTGAAAATGATAATTCCCCTATTTCAATTTATTTGGTATTTTCATATTTTAAGATGAATCTCATCTTTGTTATTATTGAAATGAATTTAATTTTTCTGATGAAATGCTTTATGATTATCTAAATGTTTAAAATTTTATTTTAGATGATTAATTTAAAAAAAAATTAAAAAAGAATTTATGTCAAGTTAAATAATATCACATGAGTTGAGATAGAAAAGGTATTAATTTAAGAATATTTAATAGTCTTTTGTTGGCTTGTTTGGTTTTTTAAGAAGTGAAGTAAATTAATTTCTTTCTTTTTTTAAGAAATTTTCTTCTTTTTTTCAGGAAGTAAATTATCATTGAAAAGTTCCTTTTCTGTGCTCTAACATTTTTAAATGAAAAAGTAGGAATATGTAGTGAATGAAATTAGTAAAGTAAGATATCGGAAGTCTTTGTTTCCGTTTTGTTTTAACTCTTTCTTTCATTCTCTTTGTGCATGTCTTAATCAACTCTGATACTTAAATTTTTTTTTATTTTAAAATTTAATGGATAAGAATAACCTCGAAAATGTATCAGATAAGTTTACTTTTGTTATATGAATCAGTTTCATGATATTATTATTAAACTCTATTTTACTGAATCAGGTCTAGCTATATTACAAGCTTTTATTTTTATTATCTTAATTCAATTATATAGACAATCAACTTTTTTAATAAAGAGAATTCGGGGAAAATGTTAAGTCTTGAAACACCAATTCCCAGCAAGATCAGGAGGGTTAGTGTCCTCTGAAAAGATGGTACTTATAATCACATGATAATTAATTGCTCGTAAAAATGTAGAACCATAAACACTATCATAAAGTAAAAAATGCTCGAGGATACTTTATCCTAAAAACTTGTAAATATTAAAGTCAATGAAATAATAGCTATTTAAAGTGTAAATTGTTCGATTTTGCTTCCAGTGCATATAAGATGATGAGCTCAAGTTACAACAACTTTATATGAAAGGGAAATAATAATATTAAGAAAAATATTTTTTGAAGATAAAAAACTACAATTCCTTCTAGGATCCAAATAGATGTATCTCTATTGTAGGTGGTAAAGAAGAATGAGAAAAGACCCTCCAATAAATCAATAAGAACATTACTTTTAATAATAAAAACATAATTAAACTATATCAAGGTCCTAATTATATGACTTTGATATGATATTCTTCAAATGTGCATGTAGAATATCACATCGCCATACGAACATAGTACATAGGAGAAATGTGAGACCCAAATTGAAAATTGTTGCACCCCTTAGAATGACGGTATGAACCCCTTAGATTCACCAAAGCTTATAGTGAATCTGAAATAAGTCATGTATGTACTTGTATCTACCAAATAACGAAAATATATTTGAGATTCAATCATAAATCATTTTGCTATTCTATATTACCCTCCCACCATCCCCTCTTCTTCTTTACCTTCACCCCTAAAAATAGTAAAATAATGATAGGCTCTTTGGAGTTTAATTTTTTTTTCAGTTGACAAAAAAAGTTTTTAAAAAAGTAGGATGGAACTTTCATTTATGATAGAAGTCTAACTAGAAAATAATCTCTTTGTTACTTTTGAGAAGAGATACTTGGTTTGACTGATGAACTATGCTGAAATTAGACTTTTTCTCTTTGAATTGAAGCAATAGATATTTTTTGAAAGTAAGTGTTGTATTCAATTTATTTTGAAAAAAATTGTTGATCGAGAATCAGTTCATTTGCGTTGATAGCGGCCTCAACTCAACGATGTAGATTGATCTCTCTAGTTTAGGTTGCATTCATTTATTCATATTCAACTTAAAATGCGGAAAGCACTAATAACTCAGCTTGGTCTTGCTCCATTTTCACACTATTTCTATCAACAAAAAAAAAGGAATTGAGAATTTCGAAAACCTTTATGAGTGTATGTCTTGAGGGAGTGATTAGAAGAAAACATGTGTTGGATTCTTTATTGCATTCAATTTTACTATTTTGATCGAATAAATTATCTTGTCGAATGACCACGTCATAGTGAATGTAAATATTGATGCTTCCTTGATCATGTTATGTCATACCTACAAGTGATCCTCTCAAGATATTATATACAAACTTGTATCAAATATAATATGTTTCTTTTCATTTTTTATGAGCCACTTATTTCTTTGAAAGTAGACAATAAAGTTATATTCCTCTTTTTATCAAAAATTTGATGGTGTTACACTATTAGGATATTTCAAATAAACTTTGGAACATATAAGATATGATGATGCTTGTTTGCAACAAATTTTAAAGTGACAGAAATTAAATTGCAATCACAATAGAATAAGAAGAAACATAACTTTATTAGTAAAGATTGCGGTGCAATTCTGTTCCTAGCTTGATTCTACTTTCTAAGATTTATATACACGATTCGAGGGTTAGTGACGAATGATTTATATTTGACCTCTGCATGAATATTTCATGAATTTGCGAAATATTCAAGATGTCTTTTAAGAGAATTTAGTACCCATTTATATAGACATGAAGTAGGATTTAGATTGAGTAGCCTCCAATAATTCTAATTGAAACTGAACACACCTTCTAAATTCCATATTCGAATTGAACATGTCTGGTAGAGTTCCATAAAATTTCAAAATTTACAATGCTAAACATTTTCTCAAGATATCTTTCAAATTGTTGTGGCCTTTGCTATGAATCTTGTTCTCCCGATATGAAATTAATTGGTTTCATAGTTTTCGAATACTATTGATCCTAAGTAGTTCATCGTCATTAATGCATAGGAATAAAGGAAGTAATTTGAGGCCGCCTGAACATAAAAATTGTGAAATTTGAAAAAAAAATATTGAAAATGATGTTGATCAAGTTTTGTTTGGACACGAGTGTAAATATAAAAATAACTTTTTAAAATCTTTAGAATTTCAAAAAATTATAACAAATTTATGTCCAAAATACTATTGGGAAAAAAAGAAAAGAAAAAAGTTGAGCTAATAAAGTATTTATCCCTAAATATTATCTGTATGTACATTTATATTTATATAATAATATAAACTACTTATACATATACAATAAACAGTACCATATTATTCATGAATGCAATTTATTTGCCGCTCAAGTTAGTTTAATAATATACAAAGTATTAAAAGGATATGTTAGTATTATTGTACTTATATTTTAGAAAGGATATGACTTTTTCAATATATTGACAAGTCATCCACAACAAAGTCTTAATTAGTTCAATATAAATTATTTGAGCCCACGAATTAATTATGCTAATTAAAATAAACAAGAGTTAACAAAATGAATATTCCAGAAATGTCAAATTAATGAAATCGTAATTGAAAAGAAATTAAAAGTTGGACCATAAAATTTATTATTGACAACTGTTTCTCTTTATAGGGATTTTTATTTTTACTAAATAAGCTAAGCAATTATGGTTAAGCTCTGTAGCTTAGTTGTACCACTTATACACTTAAATATTTACCAAATCAATGAATTTTAATTTTAATTGTTCAACATTAAAATGAGAATATGTAATATTTATTTAGCAAATATAAAGAAAACAATTAGTCAAATAAGTTCGTATCAGTTAAAATATTTGGTACAATTTTTCTAAAAAAATATTAAACTAACAATACTCGTGACTAACAGGTCACATGATAAATTATTTTTTTGTTAAACTAATTACTTTTCTTTAGACTCAAAATATATGTCCCTATATATATATATATATATATATATATATTCTAGTCGCGATTATTAATGACAGTTCTTATATTTTAGCATTTTTAGTAAATATTGCTAAAAATTATAATAATATATTATTTAATAACATTTTTTTTCAAATAGAGTACTTTAATTTTAGTATTAGCAATTAATATCAAAGTCATTTTTCTATATTACTTTGTGTTAGTTGTGTAACGGCCGGAATTAGAATTGTCAATTAGTTAGGCAGTTGAATGTACTTAATCAAAGTTAATTATGCTTAAATCTTAAATCACCTAACAAATGGGCTCCACTTCACTTTTTAAATGGAAAAATATTCAAAATAAATAATTATTTTCTTATTATTTAATAAATACTATAATTAAACTGATAACATGTGGGTCCCAAAAATGCCACGTGTCTGCCGACTAAAGTGAACATACGAAAGACACGCATGCAACTTTGTTTGTCTCGTGATTTTTTTTGTAATATCCTATTTGTTTTATTTTTAATAAATAAATACTGCTTCCGTTTTATTTTATGTGAAATAATTTAACTCGATATAAATTTTATAAAAGAAAAATAAAGACTTTTAAAATTTATGGTCTAAAATAAATGTTAATATTCTTATAGCTATATAATTTCATTAAGGATAAAATAAATACTTTAAAATTATATTCTTATTTAATATAAAAGTATATTATTTTTTTAACTTTTTAAAACTGATTAAAAAAACGTAAGTCACATAAAATGAGACGAGAGTGCTACATAAGCGTCTGGCCATGCTTTATTGTAAAAGTATAAAAAAATAATTCTTGCTTTTAACGTAAAACTTTATATTGAAATATTAAATTTGAAGTTGACTATGAAATAAATTATAGTTTTTAAATTTTTTGTGAATAATATATAATTAAAAAATTGTGTTTTTTTTTTACCTTTTTTTGATATGCCTTGAAAAAAAATATTATTTTTTTTTAAAAAAAAAAGATAAAATGACTTCATGATCATATACCCTTAAATATTTAATTGCTTAATTTTGAATTGAATTGAATAATTTATTAAAACATTGAAATTTCGAAAAGGCAACCTTGAACGGGCGGTTTCAAATTTGACTTCAAAAAGAGTTGCCATCATAAGTCATCATCTTAAACCTCTTTTTTTTTTCTTCTTTATTTAAAGGGAATGAAAAATATATAAATTATTAAGTTAAGAACATCATCTAATTTTTAAACATACTTAAGAGTGGAAACCCACAATTAATGATTGAAATCTTAATTATTGATTAAATTGCAATCACTAGTATAGCTATTAAAAACAACTCAATAAAGGATTAGAGAAAAATTGAGGCATTTGATCCGTCAAAGAAATAGTAGAGAAACCGATCGTATTACTCAATTTCTATATTTTCATTTATTTGAAATTATTTTTTTATAAACCAACGTGTAGTTTTGCAAATAATTTTTATTCGGATAAAATTGAATATTCCGATGGACAAGGTATATTTCATTAAAATAATTTATCGATCCGACCCTATTCGTCATTTTGTTTGATAATTTATTAATTTATTAAATAAAAATAATAATTTAAAAATAAATTTATATTTTATTTAATTTAAAGTTTTGACAAATAGGATCGTGTCATCCTAACCCAAGCCTGATGTGTAAACCGAAAGATGAGATAAATAAACACGAGAGACTTATAAAACGAAGCCAGACCATAAACAAAGAAAAGCTAAGATAGAGTAAAGAATTTTCAAAACCTGGTATCATAAGCATCAAAGAACATTATAATACAATAATTGAATCTAAAATACATCACTTGCCTTTGAAACATACATAAAACAGAAAGGAAAGGCGAAGCACCGAAATGATGATCTGAGAGCAGGATTTCATGATAACTTCGAAAGCAACTCTCCCAACACAATCAATCAGCCATCTAGAGTACCACTCATACTAATAGTTGCAACAAAAATTTACAGAAGAATAGGTGAGTACAATCCACTTGTACTTAGTAGGTTAGGCCGACTGAGTAAAAGTAGAATACCATTACTTATATATAAAATAAACTACAGAGTGCTTCCACTTGTACACATAAAAGTCTCACATCTGCATTGGTGCCAACTCTTCAAACCTACAAACAGAAAAGTCTCACATCGCCATTGGTGCCACAAATATATACATGAACGGCGTGACTAAAGTAAACAAATACTTCTACACAAATTTCAGAATCGAGAAGTTAATTACATCGACAAATAAGATTGACCAATGCATATGAGGATGTTGTGGTGGTACAAATCTATCGCACACCTTTTGTATACACCTAGTTGAGCCATAGCTTCCAAGACAAAGATCCATGGTGACTCACAGTTCATATACCAAATATCTCATAATCTGAATATGTCATTCGATTGTAATGACTCTCTAGGTCTTTTTTTTTTCAAAATTTTTGACATTTAAAGATTTTCAATACCTAAGTCATGTGTGACTTGCTAAGACTAGCGGTTTGGTCACCTAGTCGTTTGTTAAGTTTTTGTGTGAGTTTGTGTTATGAAGATTTTAAAGTTTGAATAGTTGATCTCGGTCAAAACATCAGTACACGACCTTAGTCCGTTTAGCTTTGAAATATCGAGTTCTTTTTAGTAAGACCTTTGGTTTGGTCCCCCATACTACTAGACTCATTTTGAGATACATTGTTGCATATGACTAAAATAGAGCTTGAGTGTGGCACTTATTTTTTATAGAGATGACCTCCGTTAAAAGTTTTGATAGTTTCGTTGAGTCATAAAATGTTGTTTCTTATTGAGTAGCATACTCAATTAGCGCTGGTGGGACCCCAAACAAATTTCGAAGGTCCAATGGAGTCTTTAGATTTTTATCCTAAAACTTGGTGCAACCGCTAATACGGAGCCTAGGTTTGCACTTGTGGATCCTTGGTTGCACCAATGAACTCACACCTAAAGGGCCAAGGCCACTCCTGTGGAGCTGGTCAGTCAATTGAACCTTGCATCATTGACTCTAACTTTGCTTCAGTAGCGTCGTGCCAACAATATCACTAAAGTCCTTTTTTTTTTTATCACATCTTCATTTTTGGAACTTTGAGAGCTCAATTTTTGACAATTTCTTATGGGATTTGTTGCTTTCAATTGGGAGTAGTGATGCGATGTTCTTCTCACGTTTAATTCGTGACTTATCCTCGGTTTCTTCCACTCTAACATTTTATTAGTGATTTTTTGAACTTTTGGGTGCATGATCTATTTTAGACCTTGTTTGAGCTTGATTTTGCCCATTTTCAGAGCACAAGTTTCTTGAGCTAGTTGAGACTCATTGATGGAGTCAATTTTAGAATTCCTTATGTGGTTCCCACAATTTCATTTTGGCTTATTTTTAGTTCCATCTTTTATTATCGTAATTCATGTGTCTAACGACCTATTAAAACTTAGGATTGTTCATAATTATGGTTAATAAATCAAAACGAACAACAAGCAAAACCAAATCTATTTTTTTTAAATAAGGAAAAAGGGTAAAAATACCCTTAAACTATATGAAATGAACAAAAATGCTCTTCGTTTATGATTTGGTTAAAAATATCCTTATTCTTATCTAATGGGTCAAGAATGTTCGTTTTTCAAATGATATACTATTTTCTTTTTAACACATTTTTCTAGTAATGTTTATAAAATTATTAAATGTTTATCCTACTTCAATTTTTTTAAAAAATCTTATTTTATTATAATTATTTTTATTGTTATATAAATAATGATTAATGATGAATATATATGTAACACCTCACATTTTGAAAGAACTAAAGAGAAGTTTGTATGAGTCACCATCAATTTCTAGTTTTAGGTCAATTTCGATCGACCATCTATTTAGCACATAAAGAATTAGGTAGCCCATGAACAATGAAATTAAAAGTCATTGAGTCTTCTATACAAAGCCTCCAATTTTGCTAAATTTCGAGCTTGGAGTAAAAAAATTATGCTGGTTTGATGACGCCTCTCTATTTAAGGAATTTCATCTATTTTAGATAAGGGTATTTTGGTCTATTCCTTTTTTCGTCTAGGCTTTAAACATTTTTCCTCACCCAATTAAAGGTCTAATCCGTTGCTAAAACATTTTTTGTCATTCCTAAACACTTAGAAAAAAATAAAAGAGGAGTTCAAGAGGAGAAAATGTTAGGTTTTGAGCGTTGGTCAAGATCCTGTCGGTTTACACTAAGAACATTGTTCTTTTCAGGTATGTAAGGCTTCCCACAGTGATGGACTTGTTCGTCCTCAAGCCAAACATCTAAGTTACCCACAAAGTTGTTGTATGTAAAAGTTTCTTGAGTAGTTCTTGATATTTGTTCAAATTTCTTGATGATGGAGGTTGCAATTTCTTCCGTGTTGTGGTTCTCTGATAAGAGACGTCTTTCAAAGAGGGTTGTATGAGAATTTCTATGAATTCATGTTGGGTTTGAGAATTTATAAATTTTTAGGAGGAATCATTCAATTTTAAACAAGTTAGGACCCTAAATTAAGAAGAAAAATTCATTGATTTTTTGAGTTGGAGGTTGGGGTGGCGCGATAAGCGCCAAGGAAAAATTCTAAAGTTCAGGCATTGGCAACGAGCCACTCAGTATGTAAGGGTCACCTTGTCATTTTTCTTTCTATGTTTCTTTCCGAACGTATTCCTTTGAATTGTGACTATGTTGTCCTCTTTGTATTAGTTATTAAGGCTTCATAATCTTTGAGAGATCCTACATGTCTTAATCACATGTCAAAATTTACGTTCCGAACTAAAGTGAGTTTAAGAGAAAATTTCAAAAGCTTTACTTGAGTTGATTTTGAGTTCCGATCCTTTTGAAAATCTATTCTTAATTTTTGAATTGCTAAATGTTATGAATTGAGTTTCTTGAGTTTATTTGTTCATGTCTATATTTCAGCATGAACCTTATGAATTGAGTATTCTTGAGATGAGTAGTATCGTTGAGTTTTGATTTTCTGAGTTTTGGAATTCTGAATTGAGTTCCTATATTGTTATTGAGATCCCTGAGTTAATTCGTTCATGTCTATGTTATTTTAGCATGAACTCTATTTTGAGTTATAAATCTTAAGAATCTTTTAGACCCAATATGTGTGTTTGAAATTGAGCTTTTGAGAAAAGTTTAAAGAGACATTTTGAGTAAATTTTAAGGAAATAAAGTATTCCAAAATATATCATTTTTACACTGAGAAAATAGAAACTTTGATTTCGAAAAAGATTTTATGAGTTCAAAGATATTTGAGAGCAGCTACATCTTTGAAGAGGATAGTTTGATAAATTATCTCAAATCACAGAAAGAAAATGTTTTAACATTGAGAATGAGTATATATATATTGAGAGTAGTATTGAGTACCGATTTGGGGATGAGTTCAGACAACTCACATTCCTCAGAAGCCATGTAGCCAACTAGAGTAAAGGATAGCACTTTTTAGATGACTCCTTATTGCTTTAGGCATAACTTAATGGATCCACTTTGTTGAGGTGTTTGATACCCTGGCAAGGTATAGGCCAGTTCTAACAGCGTGGGCGAGACACTGTATCATCACATAACTCATAGTAATGGTTGTCGATTATAGAATCTCTCAAACAAGAGTAAAGAACATTTTATTATTTCCTTATACATCATGGAGCTTATATCTTTTGTTTTATAATGCTTTAAGCATTGCATCTCTTATTATTGCTTTCGTATTGGAGTTGAGTTGAGGTGATTATAATTCTTAGATCGGTTCAATTATTTATGCTTCCAGTTCTTTTTGCGTACTTGTACATTGAATGTATTGATGTCATTCGACCTACATCTTATTATGATGTACATACATGCGTTCAGGTTTATCAACATGCGGTTCGTTGATATCATTTGCATTCCAGATAGCTTTGGTGAGCCTCCTTGCTTCCGGAGAGCTTCACAAGTATTTCTAGCTTTGTTAAGTTGTTGAGGGTTATGCACCGGCACCTATCCTAGTATTAGAGACTTCGTAGATAGTTTAAGTTCAGGAGTCTCTTATTATTTCTTTTTCTTATTGAGATGTTTCGAGGTCTTGAGACAATTGTCTATAACTTGTTAGTTATTTTGAGATATATATTTGAGTTAAGTTTTAAATTGAGACTTAAAAGTATAATTATGCATTTGGAGTTCCCATTTTGCTTGAGTATGTCTTTCGCTTATAGTCAGTCAGGATGAGGATTTGCTTTGGGATCAGCAATGGTTCTTGAGTGTCGGCCACGTTTAGGGTGTAGACTCGGATTGTGACGATATATTATGATCTTATATGTATGACATATAAAATTTGTTAAAAGGGTACATGAAGTTATTTTATTTTAATTGATAAAATGAGAATATGAAAAAAATATTATTTCCAACATTTTTATTTGTGAAAGTGATTTAAAAGAAAGAAAATAAGAATAAGTCTTTAATAATATTTTAATTAGGAAGAAGATATGTTTAAAAAGAAAATAAATAATATATTTATTTTGAAAATGATATTTTTATCCATTTAGTAATTACAAGGGTATGACTACAAGGACATTTTTGAACCAAAGTATTAACGGTATGACATTTTTGAGCCAAACTATAAAAGAAAGGCATTTGTGTACATTTCACATGGTTTAAGGGCATTTTGAATCCTTTTAAATGGTATTTGGTTTGATTTGATTTGGTCAGAGTTGATTTTAAATTTTGGCAATCGATACCATTTGATTGGTTTTACAAAAAAGAAAGCCACAAAAATAACCAAACTACGACTATAACCAGTCTCAATACTTAAACCATGCACCCGACCCCGATCACCTGCCTGACTTAGTAACCATCATTTCAATAAAAAATAAAATGTCATTATAATCACAAGTATAATATAGGTCGTACTCCCAATCCTTAGCTTGAGTTGACATTCACATGAAACATTTCCCACGTGATTAAATACCAGTCATACCTAAGTCCAACTCATCTTTCAAGTAACCCAAACCACTCAAGGATCAAACAAGCATACATCATATTATAAAAAGGTAAATCTGGTCCTTTCATGAAACCCTCCACACATATATCCAATCATCTCATGGGATCCACACACCAACAATTAGTTATCTGTTGCGATACTCAAGTCAGTCAAAATTAGTATTCATGTCATATGTGATACACGAGCCAACCAACTATCACAAATAATCAAGCACAATCACGATCAAAATGAGCAATAACACTTGAAACCACAAGTAAAATAAATAAGTTAATTGCATAAGAGTATTAACATGATGTCATTTAATTTGATTCTTGTGTTTTTCGCAACATGCATTACACAAAGTGATACTATAAAATTGTAGACATGCAAATATACATAAATTGAAATTTAGAACAATGTTTGGTGTCTTTCAAGAACATATCCTCGCTGCACATAGTAGTGTAAAATTTTATTAGCATTAAGTATTTATATAAAATAAAAATATTATATACAATTACACATGCACTTATATTACTCAATGGTAATTCATATTAGTTATTTTTAAATTGAAAATTATTACATTTTAAAATAACTCTGCACGATACATATACTAGAGTGAGTTAATATCAAAGTTTATCATATATGAGTTTGAGAAAAAATTTCCTTTTTGAAGAATTTGAGTGGTTGTATAAATTAAGAGGATACACAATTTTTTCTCCTTCATTGACTTAAGACCCGTCTATCCCTAAGAATACTTCGGAAAAATTTGAGGAAAACTTGAGAAAAATTTGGGATGTAGTGTTTGGTCATATAACTTGGCAAATATATTTTCCAAGCGTCGCAAGTTCTCAAATATTAAAAAAAACTAGTATATGGGCTAAGTTCTAATATTTGAGAATTTTAAAAAATTCAAAAATTATCCTTAACTTTATATTTTATAAAAGATACCTACTCCCTCAATTTCAAAAAGGATGACCTAGTTTGACTTGGACCAGGAGTTTAAGAAAAGAAAGAAGACTTTTTAATCTTGTGGTTATAAATTAAAGTTATGTCAAATGTACCAAAATGCCCTTTAATCTTGTCGTCCTAAACATACCACGTGGAAAGTTAAAGTTAAAGTGTTGCCAAAAAAGGAAATGAGTCATTCTTTTTGAAACAGACTAAAAAGGAAATATGGTCCAAAAAGGAGGGAGTACTATTTATTAATTCCAACTAATACTTGTTACTACCTCTTCCCGGAAAGTTCGAATTCTAATTCGAGTTACGAAATTGATATGAAAGAACGATTTATTTTTAATGAGTTATAAATAACCGAATCAACGACAAATTTTAATATGCGATTAGTGGATTGTCTTGCCTATATTGTTATTTTGCTGTTGTTGATTGTTATCAATTATGTTATAAGGTTATTTTTTAACAAAATATATTCACTATAAATAGATAGTACAAATTTATGGGTTTTTTAAAAATGGTTTTTAAAACTTATGAATATAAATCATATTTTTTGAAATAGTCAAATATTCTTGAAAAAACTTAGGGCCAAACATATGATATAATTTGACAAAAACTTGACCCAAATATTATTTGCCAAGAAAATTTGATTACTTGAAGCCAAATGCAAGCTTCAATGTAAGACACAAAACCAATTATATTAACACAAATATGCCTATAATAGCATTAGAGCCTATCACCCAGTCACTCACATTGGACGCAAGGTTCACTTGCTGTGAAAAGAGCAACATGATAATATTATTTCCTTTAGTCAAATTTACTTTTGGCTTAGCATGTGTTATTTTTTTCAATTTTATTTCAAAATTGAGTTACATGATGGTCTAATTTGTCACACCCAAAACAATTGTCATTTTTCTTGAAAGTCTGATTATTGGATCTGAATTTGTAATTAAATTCTTTTTTATACCCGATGCTTTTATTGTGAGACATTATCTTTCAAAATATTGAGTTTCGTAGCAATTTTCTTTGTTTTATCAGAAATTGATTGATTTTCTCCAACTCAAATTTCTTAAATAGTTTGTGAAACTCGCTGACACGACCTTAACGTATTTCTCTACTGTTATTTTTCATTTGAAAAAGGTATTAATAGTAAACTTTGACTTGGTAGCATATTCATTAGTACATTTAGCAAGGGACGAGTCTAAATTTTTTATTAATTCTTTATTAAAATAATATACATTGAACAATTTATTAAAAAGATATTTAACATAACATGCTTACATATCTTATTAGCATAAATTCATTGATTTAGTTCATCAAAATAAATTCATCAAAATTTAAATTTGTTGCAGCAGATGCCACACCATACATGCATGTCAAGAGTAGAGAAATATGTACGTGTTATCTCTTAAAATTTTATCCACTAAAAATTTTCACCTTTAAAATATCGAAAAAGTGTTTTGATCAATTGTACGAAAGCACAATAAAAATAACATCATAAGATGTTTGTGCAAGTATTGTTAGTAATAGTAGCACATTGATCATTTTCATAATCCACGATAACAAAATAATATCCTTAGCTAAAGATATGCTCAACCATCTTCCAATGTATTCAATCAAAAATTAGAAATGATTGTCAAGTGATAAAGTCAATTGTCCATTAAAATAATTTAATCTATATAAACTCAATTTTGAACGTTAGCTATTACTTCCTCTGTCCCATTATAACAGATCACTTTCTATTTTATACTATATTTAAGAAATCATAAATAAAATGATTATTTTGACTAATTTGCCCTTAATCTATACCGATGATATTGAATTACTAATAGAACCAACTAAGATTCTTCTCGAATCAGTTAGTTGTTATGAAGTTTTCTAGATGTTGTTAATGTAGTGAAGGCAGTGGCACGTGAATAATGTGAAGTATGTGAAGTTAGTAAGAATTTTCAGCATTAATGTTTTCTAAGAGATACAAGTGTATTAGATAGTGTAGAAAAATAAGCTCAGATTCTAAAGCTAGCTTGTAATAGAAAAAAGTTCTTTCAATTTCAATGAAAAGGTTTCATGATTTATTGCTTTGTAGAGTTTAGAAAGTTTTCATGGTATCAGAGCTCTGATCAACGGCAAAACTAAGAAGAAGACGAAGTCAGATCCTTGAAGTTTCGAAGGTTAACAATGGTGGAAACACAGACAGTAGAAACAGAGATTGATCCGCACACAAATCACAATCATCCTCTTCATCTACAAGCTTCAGATACTCCTGGAGTTGCATTGATTCCTATGAAGCTCACCGGACCAGAGAATTATGGTGTATGGAGTAGATCGATGCGTCTAGCACTTCTAGTCAAAAACAAACTTAGATTTGTTGATGGCACATGTGCTTAGAGTTCATACAAAGGAAACTTAGCAATTAGATGAGAGAGGTGTGATGATGTTATGCTATCATGGATCAGTGCAACATTAGCTCCAGAATGATGACAAGCATTGTTTATGCTTCTAGTTCGAAGAAGATCTGGAACGATTTCAAGGAAAGATTTGATAAATTGAATTTGACCAGAACTTTCCATCCGTGGAAGGAGATCATCATGATTCATCAAGGTACTGATTCTGTAACTTCTTATTACTCAAAGATGAGAGATCTATGGGATAAAAAGGATGTAATGGTACCATATCCTTCTTGTGATTGTGTGGAGTCAAGTTTTAATGTTGAACATGTTAAACAACAAAGACTGCTACAGTTCTTAGTAGGACTGAATGAAAGTTATGCACAAGTTAGATGTTCTATTCTACTTAGTGCAACTATTCCTAGCGTTAATCAAGCTTATGCAATGGCAATTCAAGAGAAAAGTCAAAGGAGATTAGGACAAACTGGAGGTGGTAATGATCATTTAAACAATGATGGCTGGTAGAACTAGACAACCACATAATTTTCAAACACAAAATCACAATTTCCAAGCTAGGAAACCTCAAGGTTAGAACTCACATGGAAAGAGGTCAGGACTGATCTGTGAGCACTATGGATTCAAAGATCACACAAAGGATACCTGCTATAGAATTGTAGCTTTTCCAACTGATTTTAAAAGCACGAGGAAGTCATCAACAAATGAGGATACTATGCCTCATGCCAATGTCTCGGCAGTAACTTCATCAGGTTTAGAGAAAAATGAAGGACCTGGTTCTAAGTTCTACTTTCCAAGAGGAATCTTTACTAGAGAGCATTGTGATCAATTACTCAGCATGATGGATCCACCAACAGGAACTTGCAAGGCTAATGCTCTAGCAGGTAAGCATGATCTACCTAGTAATGTTAATGATGATGTTAGATGGATAATCGATTCAGGTGCTACACATCATGTAACTTACTATAAGAGTCTGCTAGGTGAATGTAGAAAATTATCAGACTCACATCACAACAAGGTTCAGGTACTAACAGGAAATAGAATACATGTAGATCATATTGGAGATGCAGTGATTTTGGGAGATTGTAAGATTAAAAATGTTCAGCATGTACCAGACTTCAGATTCAATTTATTATCGGTATCAAAGTTGACCAGGGATTTGAGGTGCATGGTGTCTTTTTATCCTGACTTCTGTGTAATGTAGGCTCTATGTACTGGAGAGGTGATTGGGATTGGTAAAGAGGAAGAAGGTCTGTATATCCTGAAGCATAGACATGAAGTTACACCTGTAATTGGAGCTGCTCTAAAAGAGAAGAATTCAGTAGAGCATAGATTGTGGAATCTTAGGTTCGGTCATCCTTCAATAGAAGTAATGAAGCATTTTTCAATGTTGAAGAATATAGTTGATGAAAATGTGCAGACTGATTATATGATTTGTCCACTGCAAAGCAATGTAGGCTTAAATTTCCTTCTAGTATCACTCAGACTTCTAAGATGTTCCAGCTTGTTCATTTAGATGTCTGGGGACCTCATAAAGATCCCACTTATGATAGAAAACATTATTTTCTGACTGTTGTAAATGATTTTAGCAGATTCACATTGATCACATTATTACAATCTAAGAAGGATGTAATAGTTGTGCTGAAAAGTTTTATAGCCATGATTTGTAATCAGTTTGATTGTTCAATGAAAATTCTGAGGTCTGACAATGGTACTGAGTTTTTTAACAATTAAATCTCTGATTTACTATCTTCATTAGGTATTATACACCAAAGTAGTTGTCCTTATACACCACAACAGAATGGTGTTGTTGAAAGGAAAAATAGACATATTTTAGAAGTTGGCAGAGCCTTGAAATTTTAATCTCATGTGCCTAGAAGGTTCTGGGGTGATTGTGTACAAACAACAGTATATTTAATCAACAGACTGCCACTGATGTATTAAAAGGGTGTTATCCTTATGAAGTGTTGTTTGGGAGATCACCTAGCCTAGATCACATTAGAGTGTTTGGTTGTTTATGCTATGCTAGTGTGTTGCCTAGAGGAGGAAAGTTTGAGGCCAGATCAAAATTATCAATGCTATTGGGGTTCTCTACCGCACAAAAAGAGATACAAGTTGTATGACTTAGATTATCAAAGTGTGTTTGTTAATAGGGATGTTGTATTCAAGGAGAGGGTACTTCCTTTTAAGGATTTGCAGTCTGACAGTGAAGGTCCACATTCGTAGTTTTTACCCTTCTCAGATCACATAGATGGAGCTCCTACTCAAGATTCATATATTGATGTTGATTTGCAATTGCCAGACCTATGTCATTCTATTGAATCCCCTGCAAATGTCACAACATCTGGTTCAGACCCTGCTGTAGAAGTAGTTTCTCCACAAACTTCTGTAGATTCACTGCAAGCAAAAGATGTGTTTCTAGTTGCTTCCATACAAGAGGTGCCACAAGCCAATGTTGGCCCAAGGAAAACACAAAGATCATGCAAACCACCTCTGTGGCTCAAGGATTTTGTTGTGCCTAAGAAGGATAATCCTCACTAATCATGTTTGTTATGACAATATGTCTCCAGGTAATCAAACTTACTTACATGCTTTTTAAACAACTGTAGAAACTCAATCTTTCAAAAAATCCTCTCAAGACAAGCTGTGGATGGATGCCATGCAGCATGAATCCTAGCGTTAGAAGACAATTACACTTGGACTATCGTTGAGTTGCCACCAGGTGAAAAGGCCATTGGTTCAAAGTGGGTGTACAAGATTAAATACAAGTCAAATGGTGAAGTGGATAGGTACAAAGCTTTACTAGTTGCAAAAGGATTCACTCAAAGAGAAGGCCTTGATTATCATGACACCTTCTCTCAAGTTGCAAAAATGGTTACCATCAGAACAATTTTAAGTCTGGCAGCTTCAAATGGATGGGATCTCTCTCAAATGGATGTCAATAATGCCTTTTTACAAGGTGATTTAGTTGAAGACATTTACATGGAACTTCCTCTTGGCTTCCAGAAGAGGGGAGAAAATAAAGTATGTAAGCTAAGGAAGTCACTCTATGGTCTCAAGCAGGCATCACGACAATGGAACATCAAGTTTACTGATGCACTATTGTCAACAGGTTATATTCAAAGTGCCCATGACCACTCTTTATTCATTAAAAGGGAGGGACATGACATGGTTATGATTCTGGTATATGTTGATGATCTTTTAATCACTGGAAATAGCTCTCAAATGATTCAAGAGGCAAAAGTCACACTGCATAGGAATTTTAAAATGAAGGAATTGAGAAGTCTCAAATAATTCTTAGGGATAGAAGTTTTGAAGTCAAAAGAAGGGATATTATTGAATCAAAGGAAGTATGCCTTGCAACTCATTTCAGAAGTTGGATTAAGTGGATCAAAGGTTGCAAATACTCCTTTAGAATTCAATCAAAAGCTAACTAGTCTAGAATATGATCAACACATTGGGAACACTACTGATTCTGCTGATACAGAATCGGAAGACATCATAGCATACCAAAGGTTAATTGGGAAGTTATTATATTTGACGATTATCAAACCTGATAATTGTTTTAGTGTACAGGTGTTAAGTTAGTTTATGCAACATCCAAAAATCTCACATTGGGAGGCTGCATTGAGGATTATGAAGTATGTTAAGAATTACGCAGGCCTTGAAATTTTGCTTAAAAGGGGAAAAGGTCCTCTTGAGCTCACTGGATATTATGATTCTGATTGGGCCTCATGTCCCAACACACGTAGATCAGTGACAGGATATATAGTAAAACTTGGTGATTCCTTGATCTCATGGAAGTCTAAAAAACAGCAAGAAGCTCTGCTGAAGCAGAGTACAAAAGTCTACCAGCCTTGTTGCTGAATTGGTATGGCTATTAGGGTTACAATCTTTCATGAATGCACAAAGCACATAGACATTGATTGTCTTTTCATTCGAGAAAAGGTGAAGTCCAATTTCATTAGCCCCAAGTATCTTTGCACCATTATGCAACCTGCAGATATACTTACTAAAGGTGTGGGGGTTAGACAACATCATCATCTTTTGAGAAAACTTGGTGTGCTAGATATATTTCACCCTGCAATTTGAGGGGGTGTATTGAATTACTAATAGAACCAACTATTATTCTTCTAGAATCAGTTAGTTGTTATGAAGTTTGTTAGATGTTGTTAATGCAGTGAAGGCAATGATACGTGAATAATGTGAAGTATGTGAAGTTAGTTAGAATTTTCAGCATTAATGTTTTCTATATAAAGAGATACAAGTGTATTAGATGGTGTAGAAAAATAAGCTCAGATTCTAGAGCTAGCTTGTAACAGAAAAAGTTCTTTCAATTTCAATGAAGAGGTTTCATGATTTACTACTTTGTAGAGTTTAAAAAGTTTTTTCAGATGAATATCAAGATAATTTAAGATGATATAGGGTATACAATAAGAATAAGTATTCCCAAGTGGGTAGAGCAAGAGTACAAATGAATTAATGAAGTATTTAATGAACTCTTTGGAAAGATAAATTCCAGGAACTTTAATTTTGTTTAAGCTTAAAAAGAAAAATTATGGAATATTAATTATAGGGTAAAATGAGAAAAAATCAATTAATTTCTTGATTTAGTATGTGATCAAATAATTTGGAACAAGTATTTTTAGAAAGGTGATAAGTTAATATGGGACCGAGGAAGTGTGATATACTTCCTCTGTCCCTAATTACTCGTTCATTTTGACAAATCAAGAAAAGACAAAATGTTTTTACCTATTATTGTCACGCCCCGAGCTACCGCTGAGAAACGGACACGGAACCTAGGACCACAAGTGATCCCAAGCTAACCCTGCTGGCGTGATCATGAGCATACTAGAGATAATAAACTGATGCGGAAGCTAAATCATAATTAAATCTGAAAAGATGGGGAATACCCATATGCTAAAACTGAGATATATGAAAAACCGATGAGTTTAATACAAAGAAATATTACTCACTACTAAGCTGAAACAAACTGTCTGAAATAAGCCTCTAAACTGGACTAGAAATACTGGGACAAGCCCCAGCTAAATCTAGCAAAAACTGAAACTAAATGACTAAAGACTGAAATGACACTCATGACTGTTGTCCTCGGAGAATGAGGACTCACCACTGAATCTGCTGAACTGGAGATCGAAAATTGACCTATGCGTGATCTGGATGCTGAGAACCTGAACCTACATCACGAGAAGATGTAGCGCACGTATACGTCAGTACTTGAAAGGTACTGAGCATGTATGATAAAGTAAAGCTGAAATAAAACATAACTGAACAAGCATAAAAGCAAGTATAATAATCTGACATGATAAACTGAATTCTGAGCTAACTGGATGCAATGACCAATTTATAACATGCTGAAACTGAATACTAAATATACTGATAAATGGTCAATGCAAAGAGTCTGACTGAACTGTGGGAGAATTAATAACCGATAATAAAACCACATAAGCTAAATGTGGAGTCCGATGTATACGCCCCATCGAGAGGAGCCAATATACCCTGCCAGAGGTATAAAGGCATGCTGGCGTGATCACTAAACTGATTGTCCACAGAAAGGACTTACAACCTACTTGGCTAGTAGTTCTGGGACTATTTGGGTACGCTGAACCTTAGTCCAACTCGGTATTATGCTACTCCCATGAATTTTGTAAATTTACTAGTTATGTCTGAGTTTCTGTAAATACTGGATAGCTCGAAACTGAACATGCAAACTGAGAATGCAACAATTAATCTGGTAATTATGCATTTATAACTGAGGCATGTATATCTGAACTGTCTGAAATATCTGACCTAGCATTTGTAATTCAAGGACTAAAGAAATACATAGCAAGGTTTATGAAATTCATGCGATAATCTGAGTAATAACATGATAATCTGATTTGGAACATATATTTAACTAAATCATGAAGTTCTATCAAAGTTCTAGAAACCCTAGATTTAATCATGATAAGAGAATCAAGAATCTAACTGAAAACTAGGGACCCAATGGGTGAAAGGAACCCACTAGTCAAAACCCACATACCTGGTGATGAAATCCACGAAAAAATACTTAAGTTTCGGGGCTGAAACTTGTGATGTTCTTGAACTAGGGTTCTTGAGCTTTTTCTCCTCTATTGCTTCTAATTTTCTAGGTTTTGATTTAATGATTTGACTTGGATATGTTTCAATTATATTTCTAGGCTTAAACTAACTAAAATATGATGATTTAGGGTCAAAAAGACGTAACTTAGGGTTTAAACGGAGTGAGAAAGGTCAAAAAGACCCCTGAGAAAGTTATTGTCCGGCCAAACGACGGCAGGACTGACGGTCCGTCGTCTGATCGACGCCCCGTCGTTGGGTTTGTCATCAGGGCCTTTACTAAAATAGGCATAACATTTTACTCGAAGGTCAGAGTTTAGCAAGGTTGGTGGCTATGGAAAGCTAATTCAATTATATATCTGTGGGTAGGTCATGGGACACCTAATTCAATTTGTGCTAAGAGTTATGACCATTTGAAGTTGACCCAACTGCATTTCCCCTTAACTGTTTTCAAATTTTCCACCTACTGACCGTGCTGGTCATCCGTAGCTCTTGTCAGAGAGTGGGTTAATGGAGGTCACGATGGACGGTCACAGACTGTGGACCGTTGTCTGACCTACGGACCGTCGGTCCGTCCGTCGATCAAGACTTAACCAATTTTTCCCGGCTGAATTTTTGGGAGTTTCTGATCCCATCGACGGTTGTGCAGGACGGACCGCCGTCTGTCCAACGGACCGTCGATGCCACCGTTGGTTGCACCTGCAGATTTTTCTGAAAAAAATTGATTTTTGATCTATTTTGGCTAGGGGTTGTTACAATTATACTCTCAATTAATTATTTTAAAAAATATAGAAATTTTTGAAAATCTTAATTAAGGGGTAAAATGGTAAACTCATTATGTCAATAATTACTTTCTTAATAGATGCGTCAATTTAAAAATGGACAAATAATTATAGACAAATAGAATATAACAAAAAATAATGACAAATTAATATTAGGGAAAATTGTATATAATGGCAAACTAATAAATCAAATTAAATGTCATTACCACACTTTAATTTAATTGTACCCTGTAGCAAACTGTTTGTCAGTCACCTCTCTCCCACAAACTCTTGCTCGCCACTCTCCCTCTCACGCTCTATCTCTTTCACTCTCCCTCTCACTTTTTTACAAACACAAGTGTGTAAAATATGTTTCTGTTTGTATAAAGCAAAAAAGTTTGTATGTATACATATATTTTTGTTCCCCTTTCTCAGATCTTGCTCGCCACCCTCGCCTCTATTGCTTATACAAACAAAAACGAAATGTATAAATTGCGTTTCTGTTTGTATAAAGTGAGAGAAAATTGTATATACACTTGCAAATACATATATCTTCGTCCTATACACTTATAATTATACAATACAAATATTTCACTGCCGAATTTTCTTTTGTCTTTCTCTCTTTCTCGTTTTATACATACACTAATTATACCATTGATTTGTATACAACTGCTTTCTTTTGTATATGTATAGCGAATTATACAATTGGTTTCTTTGTATATGTATAGCGAATTATACATATTTATGTTTGCTATGAAGCGCAATTATGCAAACTTTGCTATAACATCCAAATATGAATTTTGTGTTTGATATATGTGAAAGTTGCTCTTAGTATTATCATTAAAGCTAATAAATACAGATATTATTAACTTCTTTGACTAAAATTAATCGCAAATATAATTTTATTCATTTTGAGATATTTACAATATGTTTCTTCAAAAACCATTAATACTACAATAACTTTGTTTGGTAAACTATTTTAAGGTAGGAAAAACCACATATATACCAATTGATACAATTGTTGCATCTACTCAAAAGAATACTCCATCAAAACTCTTAAAAGGACTGAAAAAATATGTGACCAACACATCATTACAATTTTTTAATTATTGCGTATTAACAAAAGAGCAACATTCTATAAGCAAGAGTTTCTTGTAGAATTTGCAATTGGAATTCAATATATAACATAGGTTAAGAAGCTTTTGATTACTGAATAAAAGTAAATTTGGATGAGGATGTGAAAGATATTTAGGGGTCAAGAACGAATAATATCTTTTTTTGTCTCATTTGGTATTCGGTATTTATATTGAAATTTTTTGATTAACTTCGAATAATTTTGCAGGGTCCACATTGGTGCTGACGCTCCTAATAAGATTTTCTTCATACTCAAGACTCAAATTCGAGACCTCTAATTTAGGTTAAACCACCTACACCATTACATCACAATCCATATTAATAGATAAATGTGTTAGATTGGCCGCTAATGGACAATTAATTCAACTATATATTTATTAAGAAAAAAAAATTAAAAGTACAAATATAATATTGTAAGCAACAAGAAAGGTAAATAATTTAAAGCTAAGTCTAGAGGGTGGCGAGGTGACTGAAATTATCCTTGGAGCTCATTTGGTACAAAGAACAAGAGATAAATAGTATCGAGATTGCTTTAAAAATGAGTTTATCTCATACTCTATACGTCCCTATGTACTTGTTTCCTTTTGAATTGACACATATTAAAAGAAAATAGTGATTGACATAGTGAATATATTTTATCCCTATTAATCATGAAGTGGATGAAATAAAAGTGAGAAAATTGTATAAAATAACAAATTACTAATTCAAATTAACTGGTATAACCACAGTTTGATTTAATTATAACCCGTAACAAACAATTGTCATTCACCTCTCTCCCTAAACTTCTCGCTCGCCACTCTCCATTTCTTGCTGTCAGTCTCTCCCTCACCTCTATCACTTTATACAACCACAAATATATAAAATGTGTTTGTGTTTGTATAAAGCGAGAAAAAAATATACACATATTTTCGTTCACCTCTCTCCCCAGAGAATCTCGCTCGCCATTCTCTCTAATCTCGCTCGCCTCTCTCATTTTTATACAAATACAAATGTATAAATTGTGTTTTGTTTGTATAAAGTGAGGGAAAATTTTATATACAAATACAAATACATATATTTTCGTCATATATACTTATAATTATACAAATATAGATTTTCTCCTGCCTAGTTTTCTTTTGTTTTTCTCTCTTTGTCAATTTATACAAACACATATTAGAACAATTGATTCGTATATGTATGTCAAAATATACTTATAAATAGCCATACTCGTATATGTATACCGAAATATACATATTAATAGTCATATTCATTTATGTATACCGAAATATACATACTAATAGCCATATTCATATATGTGTACCGAAATATACATATTAATAGTCATAACAAACATAAAATTTGCTATGAAGCACAATTGTACAAACTATACATAAATATGAATTTTATGTTTGCTAAACCTAAAGTTTACTCATTAAAAATTTAAAAGATTTTCAATGTTTTAATAATTGATTAAGGATATTATTGGTAAAAAAAGTTATCCTTTCTTATTGTCAAAAATCAAAACGAACAAGTAAAAAAAAATTAGATAAATAATTAGGTATATTTAACGAAGTAAAATCACAAAATAACTTATTTTGAAATTGTAATGTTATTTTTATCCCATATTGAGAGTGGGATAACAATCCGTTTATAAAAAAATACTCTAAGGGAGTATGATTGCAATTATGATAGAAACTTTGGGGGCAATGTTAGATTTCAACATTTACACTCTTCTTCTCCCTTTCTATTGAGATCCAAATATGGAAGTTGCTCTATGAGTATTCCAAGAAAACCTCAAAAAAAGAAGGAAAGAAGAAAGATGACATAACTGAAGAGTGAACAAATCATATGGCACAACCTAAGAAAACCCTGAAAAATTTCATCCCACTTTTCATTCTCCTCTCTCTTTCTGTTATTTTCCTTTTCTCTTACCATCCTACAAACTTGAATTCCACCAAATCTTTCTCCTTTAACCCAAACACCCCTCAAACCCATCAAAACTTCACTTTTTTAATCAAAGTTCTCACCTTTAACCGTCTTGAGTCCCTCTCTAGATGTCTCAGTTCACTTTCCAAAGCACATTATGACAACCATGTTGTTCATCTCCATGTCTACATTGATCACTTTCAAGATTCCCCAAAGGGGTATGTGGAAATCGACCAAAAATTGAATCTTTCGAAAAGTATTCTTGATTTTGTTGATGGGTTTTCTTGGAAATATGGGGAGAAGTTGGTTCATTATAGGGCTTCTAATGCTGGACTTCAGGCTCAGTGGTTGGAGGCGTGGTGGCCTAGCTCTGATGATGAGTTTGCCTTTGTTGTGGAGGATGATCTTGAGTTGTCACCTCTTTATTTTCGGTTCTTGAAGAGTTTGATTGACAATTATTATTATAACGAATCCAACTTTAGTCCTATGATTTATGGGGCTTCCTTGCAGAGGCCTAGGTTTGTACCAGGTACTTAGTTTCTTTTCATTGCTATTACTTTTAAAGGATATTAGTGTTCTTAACTTTTGTAGATGAAATGATTTCTCTATGGTAATCTGTATTTGAGTATGCTGTAGTTATATTTCTGTGCACTTCTGGTAGTTAAGTAGTAGCTATACTTTGATTAGATGTAGGTTGTTAATACTTTTGTCTCAATCATTTTTTTTTTTTTATTGTTCTACCACATTGTTAGCCCACTTGATGTTTTACCGGAGTTATTACGTTTGGCTGATTCATAATGAAATTGCAATTGCATTTTGTCATTCCAGTATGTCGATGTATACTTCTAGCAAATTACATTTTAGGTTAAGAAGAGAAGTGCATATTGGTTCCTGTTCAATGAATATAAGCAATCTATTATCAGGTATGATGGAGGGATCGTATGAGGTTACAACAACAAACCCAGTGTAGTCCCAAAAGCAGGGTAAGGGTAGAGTGTACGCAGAATCGCAGACCTTACTCTACCTTGAGGAGGTAGAAAATTGTTTCCAGAAGACCCTTGACTTGAGTAACGAACATCAAAGCAGCTAAAAGAAAAATATAGAAGTAAAGAGGGCAAAGAAAATAATAGGAAAAACATCACATAACATTCAAAAGAGGAGCAATAACCATAACCAACAAATGGAATAACTGAAATAGTGAATAACCAGTAACAAAAGTTGTAAGATAGGCAACTACAAGACAAATGCTACTATTACTGGTATAAACACGAAAACAGGTACAATCCCCGCCTCCCACATTTGATCCTTGGCCGATCGCACCCAACCTTCTTTTTATGCTGCAACTTAGTCTCTTAACTCATCGCCCGGAGCATGTGTCGGGTTGTAAGATTCTCAGTCGGGATAACCTTGCAAAGACCTCTATCACCCTTCTAAGGAGTAAGTAATCTATTTGGGTCTTAGCTAAAGTACTCTGAGGTAAGATTCATCTGAGTGAAATAATCTTCCCGCTGTAAGTTGTCCTTGGATAATGAACTTGTCATTGTGGAAAGAAATGAAATTAAGTTGTAAACAGCTATCAGTATCATAAATACTTATCACATATAATTATGGTGTCTGAGCTAGCTTTCGCGCACCTCGACTAATTCCACGAATACCTGCCACCTTCCACCAGCACCAGGTAACCCTGTCCACCAAGGCTAGGGCAGATGGGAAAAATCACCTAGTGTTTTTTTGTCTTTGCTGAATTTTGAACTGAGACCTCAGGATTCACAACCACTTGGCTACACCCTTGGGTGCCTGTTAATGGTGTTTAGTATGATATGATGTCATGTTTGGTCTAAAAGGCTGCAGAGAAGAAATTGGGGATTGATACGAATGAAGGAGTTAATTCATTTATTTTTTTATCAGGTAACAGATTTCATTGATAATGGCTAACATGGCCGTATACAAGAGTTATACTAAAAAGGAGAAACCTACAAAATATAATTCTCTCCAAAAGACACCCAATCCTCTATACAAATAGTAACTATATGGGTGCACCAAAAGACAATAAGGGATCAAAGACTGCTTCTCAATTGAGCAAAGCTCATCTCTACCCCTTTAAAAGCTCACATATTCCTCTCTTTCCAAATTTACCCCATTAGCGAAAGAGGTGTAACATTCCTTGGTTAATTCATTTGTATATCTCTAATTTCTCTTTGACACCACAATCTCTGCACAAGATCCTGCTATCTCTCTTTCACAATCTCCACATGATTTTGACATTTTGTTTTTCATTGGATAAGATTAAGATATTGATTTATGTGAAGGGGGAAGTAATGTTAACTACATATATCATAACTGAGAATAAGGCAACGTGCAGAGTTGACACCTACTCATTGGTCTGCAGTAAGACATAATTTTGTGTTGGACCTGTTCTGATGCTATCTAATATCATCCTTGATTGTTATGGATTACTCATGCATAAAGTGGAATGCTGTATAAACTATACCTTTCCCTTAATACAAACACACATCTGAAGTTGTGTTTAACGACTCTTTTCGAATGAAACTTTCAAGGCCTTAATTCTGAACGCTTTCTGAATGAAACTTTCAAGACCTCCTTTCTGAATGTGACTTTGAAGACCTTCTTTCCGGGGGGATCTCTTCAATTTAATAGAAGAAAGGATATCCTCGGGAAAGTATAACAATCAAAAACTATTTGACATTCACTATCAAAAAGAGATAAAATGATGAAGAAAGAACATAGTTGAAAAATCAACCCCTTTAAACACTGCTTTGCTTCACGACAAAAGTGATCTTTCCCTCTTGCGGAAGCCGTATCTCACTTTAAAAAGAGAGTCTCGACGTGGCAGTGTAAACTTAGCTCCAAAATTGGGCTAGTCGCTGGCTAGAGGTGACCGCGTTATCAGACCGGAGGCAGTCGAGAACGCTATCTAACATATTCACAATAATGGTGGACTAAGAGATAAAGAAGTGGAATGCATATGAACACCTTCTCTCTGGAGGCCTCTGGTGGTGGATGATGAATAATCGCTTTGGAATAGCTTAAACTAAGAGCAAGCAAAGCAATACCTGACCAATTCCCCGGTATTTTTTTCATTCTTAAAAGCCTTCTTTCATAGATAATCAGTAATATTCCTCTCGCATCCATTGTAGATTTCGCACGCATCCCTTCTATTTCTTTTTCTAACACTAAGACCGTATATATGTACTCATTAGTTTGCCAAAGCCCTTTGCTTCAAGAAACTCAATCAAGACTAGTGCTATCTGTGGTTCTTCTGTGGAAGTTCAAGCTTTGAAACTCATTTCCAACATCCCTTTCAATGCTTAACTAATAGGAGAAGATAGACGCAGACAGAAGTAGCGTCTGTTGCTATTTAATTCCCTTCCACTCCTATAGCTCTGATTATAAATGCTCTTCTTTTCAGAGGAGTTATTCTTTGCCTCGACGCTGTGAGAGCTTTCGGTCCTTGAGTATGAGTACTCCTAGACTATTAGTTTTTTCTTGTTTTTTCCTATTTGGAGAAAACTTAACTATCGATGCCCTTAATTATCAGAATATGATTTGTGACCCTTGAGTTAGTTATTATCCTCTCTGTAACACTTTGCTTTGAGATATATTGGCTCGTTGTAATTATAATCATCAAAGTACAAATCAACCTTATAGTCTTTTGGGCTACCCAGATGCTGTTGTTAATGTGCTTCTATGTCCATAGAATCATGGGTGTTTCTATGTCAATAGAATCAGGGGATTTTTGAATGTTTGTCTGTTATTATGTTGATGAAACTCTCATGTGGAGAACTTAAATAAATGCGTGTCATGCTTTTCCAATTTGGTATTTGAAATAACAGAGATCAATTGCTAGTTGTTTGCGACTAGCCCTTCAACACTCTTAACATCCCACATTTTGGTGTATAGGGGGCCTCCCCGAATAGTGTAATTTCCATCAGCCATCCTGTATGCTTCATGAAATTTAGAATACCCTAAAACCTACTAAGTTTTTTTTTTTCACTGAAGAATACGTGCCCATCATTGTTGTTTGAAGGTGTATGTGTTGCTTGGATATTGGATACTTTTATCCTCTGGAAATTTATCATTCTTAACATCCTCTATAACAATCTCTAACAGTCATGTGCTACTCGTATATCCGCTTGATATAACATGGTTTTGGCTAATAGGTAAACATGGAAACAAGATGCAGATTGATGACCGAACTCAACTTTTCTTGTACCAGTTGGTTGGCACCTGGGGTCAGCTTCTGTTTCCAAGACCTTGGAAAGAATTCCGCATATGGTATGACACACACAAGGCCAAGGGATTGAAGCCATTTCTTGATGGGATGGTAGTGTATTGCCTGAATTTTCTCTTCTCGTTGCATTTTTTAGTGAAGATAATGACAAACCTGTTAAGATTAACTATTACTCTTACTGTAAAATGTAATTTGCTTGTAGGTGACAACAGGATGGTACAAAAAGATGGGGGAAAAAATCTGGACACCTTGGTTCATTAAATTCATCCATGCCCGCGGTTACTTTAATATTTATACCAATCTTTTGCATGAGCGAGCTTTTAGTGTGTCCCATCGTGATGCTGGTGTTAACTATGGGAAATCAGCTGGGCCAGATTCTTATTTAGTGGATGAGAAGTCTTTTGATATCAACCTTTTGAAGATGCAGTCTTTGCACAGTCTGAGGTGGTATGATTTCTGTTTCAAGGAAGTTTCTCCTGGTAGAATTGTACGCAGTTCTGATGATCTGGTGACTGTTCTTCACTATGTTCAGAAATCGAGGACTATACTATTTGTGAACCTACAACAGGTGTCAGAGTCAATTATTAGGAATCTTCTCTGCCACTTTGAAATATTGAATATCCAAAACTATGTCTTATTGGGTCCACAGTCCTCTTTCCTACTTGATCTTGCAAGAAGGGGTCATCCTGTGATTGACACAGACCAATTTTTTGACAGTATTAGGTTACAAAACTCGATTAACTTTGACGAATCACACGAAAAGTTGGGCAAAGAGATTGTTGTGAAGGCCCACGTAGTTAGAAAGTCCTTGGAACTTAAATACAACACATGGGTTGTGGATAGTGACGTGATTCCTCTCAGCAGTGATTCATTTCTTCATTCGTATGATTTGGCTAATGACTTTCTTTTGGGGAAGAACTTTAAACTTGTCTTCATACAAAATTCAGCTTCTGCTTTAAAAATTTGGGTCGATAATGTTTTGGACAAAGTTGTTGCCTCAGTTGCCTCTTTAAAGACTAGAGGTTCAATTGCCACAGAGGGAAATTTTGTAAATCTAGTTGAGAAGTTACTGGAACAAAAGAAAGCTACTTTTAACAGGGTTGATGAAACTGATTTTAGTTTGAACATCAGTTTTACGGATGCTAACAAAACCTCTTCAAGGAATGGAAAGAAGTTTGCCTTTTGGTCACCTGAAATGCGTTCAGAAAAGATACAAAAACGACTTGAAGAGTTTGCTATGTGGGTTGTGGATAGTGATTTATCGTGTAATGCAGTTGTTTGTCATCCATCATAGCATATGGAGGTGTTTATCTGTGTATCTATCGTATACTTATGATGTCTGCCTATAGTTTGATGGATTTTACATGTTGATACTGAAGGCAGGAAGATCAGAGAAGAACAAAAAAAGGCTCACTCTTCAGGAATTATCGCTGATATCAGACATGTTTTGTAAACCATCATCAGTTTAAGGTAATCGTCCCGAGTCTGAATTAACAAAGGATGATCTGTTTTTCTCTTCTTGGCTGAAATGATTCTATTAGCTTATTGGTGGAAAAGGAACTGTAAGAAAACTCATTTTTGACATATTGTTCCAAGTCTTGTGTAAATGTGCCAGTAGTGACATTGTGACTATTTCATATGCCAAATATGGCTATACTTATTTTTGCTGAAGATCATTTGTGTCAATCCCTGTTGGTACAATTTTTTTTTGTTTTTGTTTTTGTATCGTGAATTCCGGTTTAAACAACTTGCTGTACATAATCGATTTTCTTTGGGTGATCGGATATAATGAGAATTGTTTTGGAGGGATTTAACATAATGGTAAGAGTCCAAAACTATCAATAATAACAATAAGGTCTAACTGACCAAAGGCTAATACTAATCAACATACAGGGCCAAAACGGTCACTAGCGTAGCTATACATTTCGAACATACTAGTCTGCAAGACTCTATGAGTACAAATACTTGGCAGGACATGACAGCTCTAAACAACAAAATAGGCAAATCTCTAAGATTCTGACAATCCTTGAAAGAAGGGAATCAACCAATTTGTCGAAAAGTTAGATGTGCTATCTGATAGGATTGTCTCATTTCTTGCTCACAACTTGCGTGCATGAATGTAGTGCCTCTAGGCAAGGGCAGGAGTAAAATAAAAGTATAACACCAACCTGAGTTGTGGTGCACTGATAAGAGTGTTTCACCATTAACCAGAGGTCTCGGGTTTGATTCCTGGGTATGAAAATTTTTTTGTTGGGAGCGTCACCTCCAAATGAGCCCTGCAGTGCGCGATCCAAATTTAAGCGGAGCTCCAATTTGAGTTCCAGACATCGCGTGAAAAATAAAAATAAAAATAGAAGTATGACACTTACCTTCATGCAATAAGTAAATAGATAAACACATAGCAAATAATAACCTGATCTGACCCCATAATTTCAATAAGTTCAAATAATACACAATCACCATGAACCCTAGAAAAACAAATAGTCACTAAATACCCTTATTAACGAGTTGGGAACCAAAATAAGCCACCAAAATATAAAAATGACCAAAATAAGCCACTATTTTAGTTAGTAACTAAAATAAGCTTAGTGGAAAAAAAAGTTCCACTTTATCTAATTTTCTAAACGTTTTCCGTTAGTGTCATAACGTGTACTTTTAATGTATAACGGAACTTTTTCTTCCACTTTATAAAGTAGAAGAAAAAGTTCCACTTTGTAAAGTGGAAGAAAATCTTCCACTTTATAGAAAATTACTTTACCTTTTCACCTTCTGCTTCTTTCTTTCACTTTCATGGCTTCTATGTTACACTTGAAGATGAACATTGATGGTCCCAATCCGACAAATGAAGCGGCCCCACAACAAATAAATCAAAAATTCGGAGTAGCACAACCCGACAACATAACAATTCGTCCCTACAAATTATATAAATTAGGTATTTCTTTAACATCTCATATTTTCTTTATTTAGAATGTGTTTCATTTATCTCATCTTGTGTTAGTATAGTATTTTTGATTTAGCATTCTTTAACATCTTGATTTAGCATTCTCTTCATTTCTGCTTGTTAGTGGGACATTAAACATTTTTGAGAATGATATTTTTTTTTAAAAAAATAAAAATAAAAAATTGTTTAGAAGAAACATATATGTTCATCATACACTGTTGTTGATAATTCTCCGCCTAGCAAGAAACCTAGCGATCGGCGGCGTAAGACCAAGGGTTATCGGAACCCTAAGAGGAAACAAAGCCTTATTAAGTAGCACAACTACAGCAAGAGCAGCGACACTTGACGCCGCCAGCTCAGCAGTACGATTCCTCTGTTTTGGCGTCGGCGCCGCCACATCATCCTGATTAAAGGGTTCTTCGATAACGAACCCAGTAGAGGAAATCACTTGCTGGAGTGAATTAGGAATTTCATCTACTTTTTCTTTTGATAAACCTGGCATTCCAATTTTTTCGAACAGGGCTTCAACGTCTACATTGTTCTTGACAGCAACATAAAGACTTGTAATTGAAGCTGCTGAAACAGAGAAGTGAACACCCAATGCTACCTTTCCGTATTTCTTCAATAGCTCTCTGAATCTTCCAGCCATGTAGCAATGTCTATAAGCTTTATGATTTACCGATTGTTTACTTGTTCAAATGCTACTTCGCCAACACTATTCGGGTGAGCACTAGTGTGGTATGCATTCTATTTCATTCTGTGGCCGCGTTAATACAATTGATATTATAAACAAGAGAAGCTCAGTACGCACACATCTGAACATGAAAGCGCGCATTTCTACCCCTTTTCTGATGCTGCATCACATGCCAGCTGAAAACTTGCACATGTAGATCCCCCGGTATACTATGTTTCTACCCATCAGAGCTATATGTTATCTCAATCTCCGTTCTGCTTCGATTGGAATACTATACTAAAATATATAGGTTTCATACAACAATAACTCCTGCCATACTTCAATATCAAGCAATTTGGATCGGCTATATCACTAATCTTCATTGTTCATCTCGCTTCATTATTCAAACAAAAAAAATATCATAATGACTAATTTTCATATCGATTATGTTCTTGATATCTAGTCAGCTAATAGTGCTCAGTTGATCGCAAATAAATGCAAATAACTAATTTAGATTTCTAATTGGAATGATAACACTTATTTTCCCTCTTTCTAAATGAGGATAATTACTATTTCTGTGATTTTGTTTTAGTAATTTCTTTTGGAGTTAGCAGACTCAAGTTATTTCACAAACTTGAGCTGAAAGCCGAGAGAGTTATATCGTTATTCTTTGTTAGATTTTGATTAATAATAGGAAGCATTCTTCATGATTATGTCATAGTTAATAACTAAGAATTTTAAACATTATTTAGTTAAAATATTCTCGATCATCATATATGTTCTCACTACTTACTCAATTAGTATTTTTTTTCTTTTACTCCCCTTCAAAATTCAAAAGCTAAAACCTCGCTGAGGAACCTCGACAAATAATAAGAGGTATAATATAGAATTTCACTTTTACCGTAGAGGTCCAACAAAACTATAGAAGTAAATAAAAAGCAGAACTGTCTAGGCATTAATATGTCAAAATATAATTATATTATACGAATTAATATAATTTTTCTTATAGTATATAATGGAGCGTGTTGTGAATCCTGGGCCGATTGATCGTACACTTCTTCTCTCTCAGCATGAGCATAAATCAGAATTGTTATGGAAAGGTGAGATACCATTTAGTAACCTTATGAGGACGGTGCACATGAATGATGCCTGGAATTTATTTCGTTTGCACCGACCTCATGAACGTGTTGAGGAGATCTTACGTAGGTCGGACTGTATGATGTAGTTTGTGTGGGCAGGATGCAGTATGATCGTGCCCTTGTTACAACTATGGTTGAGCGTTGGAGGCCAGAGACTCATTGCTTCCACTTACCTTTTGGTGAGGTCACGATTACATTGCAGGATGTGCAGGTCTTGTTTGGTTTGCGCATCGATGGTGATGCTGTGTACATTCAGGATGCTACCCGCAAGATTCGTCCATGGCGTACTTTATTAGAAACACTCACAGGATGTACCATAGCACCTACTGATATGGATGGTGCGAGTCGGGTGAGGATACATAGCATTACCGGCTACTTGCGAGATCAGTTACAAGTAGATCCGATAAGAGATGCTACTCCAGTGGAACGAGTGGAGAGGATTGCTAGACTTTACATGCTTGTTATATTAGGGGGCATCTTATTTTCGAACACTTTAGAAAACCTTATTAGTTTACAATACTTGGCGTTCCTAGATCCTATCCACGATGTAGGTAAGTACAGTTGGGGCAGTGCACTGCTAGCCTACTTGTACCGTGCACTTTGTCGAGCATCTATCGGTAATGTGGTTGACATTTGCGGATTTATTCCTCTCCTTCAGGTAACTTTACTTAAGTTTTAAAATACATTCAAATGTAAAAATCTTTAACATTATACCGTACAAGAATATTTTTTCTATATTTAACTTTTTAAAATATTTAAATTACATACAAATAGTTTATTTTCTTTGCCTGCTTCTTTCGATAGAAACTTGGATTGATAAAGCACACAATGTTATTCTATTAGAAAACCTACATAGTTTTAAAAAAAGGGTCCAACCAAAGGTTGAAACTTACTTCATAATAAATATGAATAATTATTATAAAACCTACATAGTTTTAAAAAAGATTCACATACATTTTCCTACAGCTATAAAAATATATATATGTGATTATCTATTTTTTTGTTAATGATGATAATTTGATTATTTTGTGTCACGACCCAAAACCGAGCCGCGACTGGCACCCACACTTACCCTCCTATGTGAGCGAACCAACCAATCTAAACCCTAAACATTTCAATATAATATCAACAGAAAGTATGCGGAAGACTTAAACTCATTAATAAAAAGACAATTCAATAACTTCTAAAATTCAACGTCTATTATTCCCCAAAATCTGGAAGTCATCAC
>NC_028647.1:59086830-59122115 GCF_001406875.1 Solanum pennellii | reverse complement strand
GCCTGCGACGGTCCGTCCTGCTGCTCCGTCACAGAGTTCAGAGACTCAATTTCCTTGAAGAGTCTGTGACGGTCCGTCGTGCCCACGACGGTCCGTCCTGCCATGTCGTTACGAAGTTCAGAGAGTCGATTTCAGTGCCCAAATTTCAGAATTCTAAGTGTTTTGGAACGAGACTCCCTCGACGGTCCGTCGTGCCCATGACGGTCCGTCGTGGGATCCGTCGTCTCAGCCAGTTTTTCCAGAAATAAAATCTGCTGCTCAAAACGACTAAACAGGTCGTTACATTTTGTTTGTCGCATCAAGGTTTGGTGTTGGGAGAGGATCTTGCCTGTACAACCATCAGCTCCTCCTCAACATGATGGTGACATGTTACTTCCATATGCTAGGCGTTGGACGCGTGGAATTGATAGGGATACTGAGTCACATCATGTTCTTATCCCGATTAGAGACCAGTTAGACCGCATGACGGAGGATCAGGTACATCAAATAAATTTTGCAACTCTACTAAAATACTTTTATGATTGTCAATTTGTTATTTTAAAAGTGAAAGGGTACTTTGGTCATTTTCTTTCGATTGTTGTTGGTTGTATTGGATTGGTCTAACTTGGGGGATTTGACTTTGGATACAATGTTTTCATTATATATGATTGCTAAATATTAAATAAAATAATACACATATAATAATAAATATACAACAAAAAATGATATTTTGCTGACTCTAGTAGTCCACATGAATTGGACTATAAATAGTTTTACTATTTTATTTTATTTAAAATAAATAAATAAAATTGCAGCATTAAGCTAGCCAAACTTTGTATTGCTTATTTCATATTATAAATTCACGAAAAGTCATTTGTTATTAATTATTATGTTATTTGCAAACCTATCATTACTATTCTACTTAGTTGAGTCTTGAGTGTTGATGAAGTAAAATATTTAGAGAGAGAGAGAAGAGTTTAGATTAATATTATTATAATTAAGGTTATTAAATATCAATATTTCCCGGGAGTTTACGTAATATAATTAAAGTATGATATCATACTATAACTTATTATACTAGAAAATAAATAAATTAATTAGGTCAAGAGTCAATTGCAATCTTGATTGATGGGAGAACTCAATCTTTGAAAAAGGTCAAAACTAAAGTTGTTAAAGAATCAATTTGTGAGATATACACTTGTTATTTTTGCGAAAATAACTTTATATATAATAATATTTTTCGATAAAAAAATGTCGATTAAATCGTTATATATGCTTCACATGTAGTAAGAAAGTGCAATGTGCCAACCAACATTAATGTTAACCTATCAATTGTCTCTGCTTGAACATGTAGTATATGCTATCATCCACACTGTAATTTATGTATATATGTATATGGATTCCTACGTCGTTACATTTCATTAATTAAAAAATATAAATTTCATATAAAAGTAAATCAATAATAATTTTTTTTGTATACTAATCAGTTAATGTTGATTTTATTTAATTGTTATATTTTAAAAATAGTTTCGATGGACACCGTACAATGAAATTTTACATACACTGCCTCATTGTTGTATGGTCGATGAGCCTCTATGGATGGCATGTGTCCCTATGTTTTGCCTAGAGATTGTTGAAGTGCACTCGCCTGATAGAGTAATGCGTCAGTTTGGTCATTCCCAACATGTACCTGTGATTCCTAGTTGGGGAACCAACCACCACGTGCATGATCAGCGTAGGAGGCTTGGACCAGAGGTTCATGAAATGATGGATAAATATTTTCGTGATTGGGGTAATCGACATCAGAGTTTAGCTGTTGAGGTAAATGATGGTACTAGTGGGGCAGGGTATAGATTATGGTACATGCGGCATGGAAGATTGCTTATAGGTAGGCCTGCATTAGAGGTTGACGTATCGTCAGGCTTTGTTCATTCTGCTGGTACTAGTATTGCAATGTCCAGAGGACTATTTAAGTTGTATAGTCTTGCATTACAGTGGCAGAGAGACACAACCTCAGCTTCACATGGTCAAGAGGTATCTCAGATTGTTAAAGATACATTGCTTGAGGCCGGAATACAATTTAGAGAGCCATTTTTTGAGGGAGATCCTTTATTTGAACATGTGCGTGCAAGAGGACCCAGACGTGGACGGATGGGGCATAGAGGTAGAGCTCGAGGATGCGCTCGAGGACGTGGTGCTGGTGGTATACCTATTCCTCCAGACATAGAGGCAGAGGTGAGAGTAGAGGCTGATGATTTGCATGTTCATCAGTTTGGCACGTCAGATATCATGAATTTATTACATATGTCATTTGATCCTTATTCAAGATCGACTCGAGATGTGGAAGGAATCGGACATATGAGCTATGAATCAACAATAGATGTTGGAGATTATATACCTGATATCGCGGTAAGCATTAACAATTAATTTTAAACTTAAAACATTACTAACTTATATAAATATTTCAAAATAAAAAAATAAAACTATTTATATATTTTTGTAGGGCACATCAGGTACTGTCCTTTGTGAAACCGAAGATACTACTATTTATAACACTCAAGATTTTATTGAAGGATTGTTTGATGATCCAATTGAGTCGCAGGTTCGTGTTATTTATCTATTTAATACAATAGTTATTAACACTTTGATTTTATATTAAATTATGTTTTAATTATTTTTTAGATTCATACTACGGTCCTTCATCTACAGTGGAGGAGAGTCCCACGACAATCATAGAGGATATTCTTCCGACAGTTAATGAGGGTCCCGATGTTACACAGGTTTATGTTATTTATTTATTTTTGAAATATTTATATTAATTATTAAAACTTTGATTTCATATTAAATTAAGTTTTAATAATTTTAGATTCATACTACGGGACCTTCATCTACAGTGGAGGAGAGTCCCACGACGATCATAGAGGATGTTGTTCCGACAGTTAATGAGGATCCCGATGTTACACAGGTTTATGTTATTTATTTATTTTTTGAAATATTTATATTAGTTATTTTGTAGACTTTTATTTTGCACCACATTGCATATTCCTATCATTTATACTTTTAGTTTTATTTTGGTGTATGTATCTTTTTTTTGTGGTGTATAGTATTATTGGTTTAGTTATATATATTATTATTATTTTGTGCATGTATTTTTTTCTTTTAAAAAGTGAATAAAAATTTTTTAAAATTTAAACATGACTTGAAGATGATCAAAAGTTCGAATAAAAAGTCGCATAAAAATTGATACAAGAATAAATTAACACAATTAAACATCTTTCTCTAGCTACTACCACCATATGAGGCGTTTCGAGTTCCTGAATGACAGTTGCGCCTATCATGGCCTATTTGTTCGCACGTTGAGCACTTGCGAGTGAGTGTATTTGAAGGAACATCCATTTCATTTTGTATACGGGTGGTTTTATTTATGCCCACTTTTCGTAAATAATTTTTATTTGCTATCATAAGAAAGGGACTATCAGGCCAATACTTTTCACCGCCGAGTGGATTGAATTGTCCAAAGTAGGCATTTTTGTAGCTACGCACAGTGAATTCTGGTGCCATATGCTCCCATGCTTGATACCCAATTTGGTCAAATCCCTTTATTGCATGAGAACACGGAATATGGTATGATTGCCATATACCACATTGACATTTTCCTTGTGATGCATTTACAATGTGCTTATTACCACCACGACCATGATGCATATGTGTTTGCACCTCAAATATGTTTTCCCTTTGTTGGTGATAGTTGATCAGTGTGTGACGTTGTGACTTTTTTCAATTATCCTCAAAAATCTTGAATGGTTTAGGCATCCATTGTTGCTTTTCCTGTACTATATGATTAAAAAAATTTTATCTTGTAACAAATCGATTCACAATTTGATTGTAAGTGAGTCTTACCATTGCAGTAACTGGCAGACCCCTTGCTGATTTGAGAAGACCATTGAATGATTCAGAACTGTTTGTTGTCAGCATGCCCCATCTCTTACCTCCATCCCTGTGCAATGTCCATTTGTCAAGATCGTTCTTCATTAGCCACACATATGCTTCCGCATTAATCTCCTTGATCATTTCCATTTTTTCCAAAAAATTTTTCTCCTGACAGTGATTTGCAGCTGCCCATAATAGGTTGTTCAAAGTGATATTTTTGAATTTTTTTGAAAATTGGCCTTCAAATGTCTTAAACAAAAACAATGAAACCCAAATGGAGCCTGCCAATTCGAAGAATTATACACGGATGAGAGTATTCCGTGATGCCTATCTGATATCGATGTGACCCCTCTATGACCCTTGACAACGTGCAAGTGCAAATGATCCAAAAATAAAGTCCATGTCTCTATGCTCTCATTTGCAACTATTGCAAATGCCAAAGGTAATATAGAGCCGTTACCATCTATTGTAATCGCAATCAACAACTTGATATCATATTTTCCATAGACATGTGTTCCATCGATCGATATAACAGGACGACAATGCACAAACCCATCAATGCATGGTTTAAAAGCCCAAAACACATAGTTGAATACATGTTCAATGACATCGACATGCCGCTCTGTTTTCCATTCTACTATTGTTCCAGGATTGAAGTGTTTCAAAGCTTCCATGAACCTCGGTAACTCGGCAAAAGAACCCTCCCAAGTACCATAGACTTTTTCAAAAGCCCACTTGTGACCAAGATAGGCTTTTCTTCTACTTATCGAAATGCCATATGCTTTAAGAACGACTGTTTGACAGTCTTTGATGGGAAACCTGAAAAGTAATAATAATATTAATTATCAAGTAAAAATGAATATTTTCTTATTAAATAAGAATCATCTAAGGATAAAATAGTACCTTGGCGTTCTTTCTATATCAACACGGAGGACGTTAGCAATCATCTCAACATCCAAGTTGAAATGTCCTTCGCGACATGTACCCATATCACATGTATGTTCTTCAATGTATCTTCCAACTTTCCACATGTTTGTATGTTTATCAATAAAAGAAGTCAACCTAAATCGGCATCCTTGTTCTACACGCCTGCAAACAAGTCACCATGATTTTTTAGTTGATTTAATAACAAAGTACTCCCTTGCTACTTTCAAATGTAGAAGTTTAACTGCTCTTTGCAACTGCTTCTTTGAATTGAATAACATGCCTTTTTCAATATAAATAGTACCACTCATGAAATCTTCTGGTTCATGCCACGTAGGTTGTGATGTATACTCATCATATGTATCACCAAAGATATCTGAACCATCCGGGAGATGATCAAGATAAGGAATTTCATGATTACGAAACGGGCTCATGGACATTGGTCTTGGCGATCGATTGAGAGTCGAAAAATCATCATCACTAGATGATGCCTCAAATGGAACATTATCTCCTGATTCCTCGGCATTAGGCAAATCATCACTATCACTAGCTGAAGGTGAGCCATAATTAGGAAGGTCACGATCATCGATATTCACAGGATCAATGGGTTCATCTTGTGTAATATTTTCCCTATATATGTAAAAAAGTATAAATATTTCGCTCATGCAATTAACTTACTTAAATAAAAAAAATCAAATGTTGAACATACTGAAAATCATCTGCACCAAAAGTAGGCGAGACATGAAAATTTGAGGATGTCCCAACATTTTCCGTCATTTCAAAGTGTGATGACTGACCAAAATAATTATCTAATCCATAACTTGGAGCAATATTCCTATCTTACTGAGGTAAACCGCAACAAAATATATAATAATAAGAAAAATAAATCATATAAACTAATAAATAATTGACAAAATAAACAAATAATGATTGAAATATAATTATTGAGCATTACCGATCACTTTCATTGATAGTTTCATTTAAATCAAAATCATATCGACCGGTAAGAATATTTTGATAATGAGTCATGTTAGGAAAATCAGCAGATTGAGTTATTGGAAATTCATCAACGCTATTACGATTTTCTAATTGGGGATTGACATCGACTGATAAATGAGAACGTTGTTGACTAATCTTAGGCTCCTTCAAAAGGTAGATTTCAAGTATTGTTAACTTGATTTGATCTATGTAGTCATTTGGAACCCTCAAAAAGTCGATCAACGATTCGTCATTATAGATAATCCACTCTCCAAAATTAACTTGTCCTTGTGATAAAAATGAAGTAGGGTATTTTCCGACTATAATCAAATTATAATTAGTACTGTTTATACCCATTCTTTTATAAATTGATGAAATGAATTTATGATATCGAACATTAATTGGATATTTAGCATTGTGTTTGGGAGGACAATTATAATAAACGGTATTTCCGTCATGTATAATTTCGCCATCCCAATAAACTGAAACTTTAACTTTAGGCGTAGAAGACATTTTTTTATGAGATTGAATGAACAAAATATAGAAGATTTTATGTTGTAGGTGATATCAATCATTTTAAACGACCTTAAATAGAGATTGAAAGTTTTTTCAGAATAAAAAAAATAAAAATACATAGTGTAATATTTTTTCCGTTTTATGACATGTCAAATCAACATAATTGTATGACAACACTGAAAAAGCTTTTTCGAAACGTGAAAAATATTCCTCTTATAAAGTGTAATAAAAAGTTCCACTTTATAAAGTGGAAGAAAAAGTTTCACTTTATAAAGTGGAAGAAAAAGTTCCTCTTTATAAAGTGGAAGAAAAAGCTCCACTTTATAAAGTGGAAGAAAAAGTTCCACTTTGTAAAGTGTAATTTTTACTTACACTTTATAAAGTGTAAGAAAAAGTTCCGTTATACATTAAAAATACACGTTATGACACTAACGGAAAACGTTTAAAAAATTAGATAAAGTGAAACTTTTTTTTCCACTAAGCTTATTTTAGTTACTAACTAAAATAGTGGCTTATTTTGGTCATTTTTACACTTTTGTGGCTTATTTAGGTTTCCAACTCCTTATTAACCCTCTTACTTAAGACCCTAGTAATCATCTGAACTGAATTGTTTAAATTTCTAGGCATCGTGTATCAATACATCTCTCGAGCTCAATGATATAACCTGTCTGATTCGAAGGCTCAATGTTGTTGTCTGGTCCGTAGGCTCAATCAGCCAGACCCATAGGCCTGGTGTATCCAAAATTTTAGGGGTCTAATGAGGCCTGAACAAGCTCATAGGCAGTAACCATATGATAGAAACATCATAACTACAACAAGTAATCACAGTGACCTAAACACAATCATAACATGTTATTCTACGCCGCTAAGTTAGAAAAAGATTGTTACTAATAGACACTATATCATGATACGGTAGTTAACTCAACAAGATAATGATATAAGTCCAACAACGACACTATATCATGATATGGTAGTTTAACTCAACAAACAAAATCAAAATCTCTACCAACCAATAACTAATAACAACAAGAAAAAACTATCATCATCTCTGTAATGACTTATTGGTCATTTTTCACATTTTCATAAAATACCGTTTTACCCTTCACGATATTGACCCTGAGTTAGATCTGATTGAGTTCTGAAAGTTGGTTTTGAGTTTTGAGTAAAAAGTTGTGAATTTTGAGTTGAAAATTGAAGTCATTAAAAAGTAGCTTTTGGTGTTTTTTGGAGTTTCAAGTGTCTGAATGGAATTCCATCAATTCCATAGTTCTTGAATGTGAAAATTGGTCTATGAGAGTTGCCGGTTTCAAATTCGAAGAATTTTTTTAGGATTTGAAGTCCTAAGTTGGAAATTTGTGAAATTTTAGCCTTTGAATTGACGTTGGTCAACATTCGGGTTTCAGATGTTTGGATTAGAATTCTGAGGGTTTTGTTGGATTTGAGGGATGATTTTAGGTTAAGTGGGGTCTTTGTTGAATTTTCTGAGGTTTTGAGTTTGATTTCGCCTTTTTAGGTGTTATGTTCATTTCTTGTGACTTCCATGGATCAAGAAGACCTCATATTCGTGTTTTGATGGTTCTATTGAGTCAGAAACATCGTGTACAGTCAAATTCGATATATGATTTGTGTGTACAGGATGCTGAACAAATTTTGAGGGTCCATTTAATGATTTGTGTTTGGCTGTGATTTCCTGGTGTTTGCAAGCATCGCTTAAGCAAACTTTGCAAAAGCGTAAAAGGTTTTGCTTTTTCGAGAGGCTCCATTTTTGCGGGGTTTACAAAATTGAATGTGTGGTTCTCTTTAGGGATTTATGCTTATACGAACATGTGTCAGCTTTTGCGACTTCAGAAGGTGTTTCAGACATGCTAATTTTGGGGTTTTAGCCCCATTTTTCATTGTTGAGCTTTGTAAAATCTTTGGAGGCGATTTTGAAAAGATTTGTTGTGCTAAATCATTTGTGTAACCCCTGTAACTCTAAAGCTTCATTTTTCACTAAATCACTTATGGATTTTAATATTTAAACTTGAGATTTTGATTGGTAATGACAAGATTTTTCAAGAACTTGACTTCTAAATTTAAAATGGTGATCGCTGATTCTAAGTCCTTCTCGAAAAGGTTTTCACCAATGAGTTTCAAATGTCTTGGATAACATATTCAAGTAAAGATTTATGGATTAAAGCCTCATTTACATAATTGAGTTTATGAGTTGATGACCCATTTTTCAAAGAATATGATATAGGTATTGTTATAATCTTATTGTGATTGTTTGATTGAAATAAATTGTGTGACTTAGGACGTTACTCGGAAGAAGAAGAGTCAATTCTTGGATTGATTATTTGATTTAATTAAGTAATGTGATCTCCCAGACCTTGTAAATCTAGTAAAATTGTGTATTTCCCTTTGTTGTGTATTGTGGAGTAATGAAATGAGGTGATAGACTCATTGTTCCACTTGATTAACCTTAACAAATAAAAAGGGGATTATGAAAAGGAAACATCTTGATCATAATGCTTTATGAATTGCATTGTTGTGGACCCTTTTTGGTTGATTTATGAAATGTTTGGATGGCATTAATGTGAACTTGAATTGCTGAATTTTTGTCTCTTAGCTTCTTTATGACGTGAAATTGCTTATTTGCATTGATTGTTATACGTTGTGATGAGACAGGTGATGTTATGTCGAAGGGAAATGGTTTTGACAAGAGCTATGATATCGAGCCGAAGAGAAATGATTTCAACTAGTGATGTAATATAAAGCCAAAAGGAAATGGTTCTGGCTATTGATGTGATAATGTGCTGAAGGAAAATGGTTTCGACAAGTAATGTGATATTAAACCAAAGGAAAATAGTTTCGGCTAGTGATATGATATAAAGCCGAAGGAAAATGGTTTCGGCAAGAGTTGACTATTGTGATTTGATGGATTTTGTTATTTGTGATTGATCTACTTGTTACTTGTGATTGACATACTTGATACGTGTTGATTTTTGAACCGTACTATTGAACTATGTGGTTAAGCCTTGCGTTTATTGTGAAACTATTAGGTTAGGTTGATTTCTGTTGGAGGTTGTAGTTTGAGGAGGTTTGGTTGGGATGAAAGAAGTATCCGATTTCAAGCTGGTTTCCCTTGTTTTTTTTGGTTACTTGTTGAGTAGTGTGTTGGTTGGTACTTACTCATTGCTTCTACACTTGTGTAGAGTTCCGAGTCTTGTACTGTGTGACTGCTCTACTTTTTCTCTAATTTTCGAGGATTTCAAAGGACTTTTGAGAGGTAGTTGCTTGTCATCCCGGTAGACCCTTTTGCTTTGTATTTTATGCTTTATTTTATTTGAGAAACCAAAACACTCACATGTGTAATTATCTTTCATTGTGAAAAAATATACAAATATCATCACCACCATTTTTGAACCGTGACAATCTCATATGAACAATGAGTGTCTGAGGCAATAAGGTATACTTCAGAGATATTACATTATACTGAGTAATAGTAAAAAAGTACAAGAAAATTGAACAGGTGAGAATGGGTCAAAAAATATAAAATTATTATGAAACTATATAAATTTAGAAGAAGAATAAAGTAGGGAGAAGAGAAAAGACTTCTTATTCATCTTGAAGTATATTCAGGATTCATAGATATTCTTTACAATGAAGAAAGGGAAACCTAACTTTTTCCTCAATAGGATTCCTAACCATATCCTAAAAGGACTCCACATAATAAGACATTCACTATAATATAAATATGTTTATAACACTTCCCCTTGAATGCCGGTAGATTATGTGCCTCGTTAAAACCTTACGAGATCAAATCCAGTGGGAAAAAATCTAGTGAAGAAACAAAAAAGGACACATACAATAATACACATTATGGATGCCTCATTAAAAACTTTACAAGGAAAACTCAATGGGACAAAACCTTGTGGGGGGGGGGGGGGGGAAGAGTACATAACGTATTAACTCCCCCTAATGAGAACATCAATCTATAGACTTGAATCTTCATTTTCTAAACTTGTGCACGTCTTCTTTAAAGTTGTAGTTGTTAGAGACTTGTTGAATAAATTAACTATAGTATTGCTTGAATAAACCTGTTGCATGTTGATATCACCATTCTTGGGAGCTCATGTGTGTAGAAAGCTTTGACGAAATATGCTTTCTTCTATCTCCTCATATGAAACTTCCATTCGGGATCAAAGATTTCTGCAAGTTCCTTACTTCAACTTCTTTAAGCAAAGAGTTTCAATTTTAGTCATCAACTTGCGTAACAATACTTGTATATGCTTTATGCATTTTAAATCTATTTAATACTTATGAGGATTATAAATAAGTTTTTCAAAAACTTGTATATGTTTTAGATTTTGGATCCATCAGATATTTTCATATCAATTTTGTGAGTAATAACATCCAATATTAAATGTATGACATATTCTAGTGCCTAGATTGCAAGTGAAATAAGTTTTACACTCACCAAGATGCATCATTCCACTTTTCACTTAATAATTATTTCTACACCAACATACTTTAACAGTCGTAGAATTTATATCATCATAATCTTTTACAATATTGTGCGCTATTGTATCAAAGATATCATCAATGATATATCATTTTGTATCAGTTCACAATACGACATAATGCATTAAGATCTCATCACTTCATTATTTTTAGGTACGTACTCCCGTGATGAGGTTTCATGAAGTGTTATGTCATAAGCTCTTCAAGAGCACATTTTCTCCTCACTATGATCATTTTGATTCTTTGATCCTCTCCCCTTTTTCAAGGATTACATTATTTAGAATCGATTATTCTATCATGCTTCATGCATTTGGTAGACCCCATCTTAAGGACATTTAATAGGTTTATTTACAACTCATATGTTACTTCTTATCTCCCCCTTATGTTAGACAAACTAATATATATCTCAATCTTTTGGAGAATCTATCTTTGCGCTCATTGAATATTCATTGATTATTATATACTACATACCAAAATAATGACATAAAAAAATATTTTGTCCCAGACCATAAATCAATGGAAAGAAAATCTTATTATAATTTATTGGTCTGATGCATACAATTACTTTTGTATGCTGTATCATATTTCAGATCAACACGTGTAGCTTTATTTTCATAAACAATGATTTCACTATCTCAGAAATTTAATGTCACATCATCTTGAATATTTGTCAATATTATGAAGATAAATTGTCTTGATTACATATTCTGTAAATTGTGCTCTTAACTCAATTATCTTGCACAAACAATTACACGAATATCAAATTGCAAGTTGACACAAACGCACATGTGATTATATTATAGATGCATCGATTTATCGTATCACATGATATATTGACCTATAATACTTTCAGAATTTAGGGATTTAGTCTCAACATTAGTTGATCCAATCAACTTGTCATGATAACAAGCAACAAAAGAATTCTTGAAGAATCTTCTAGTTTTTCAATGTATGTCTATTACTTAGCATGCACATCTTTGAGATGACCAAATTATTCATGTCAACTAATAAAATTATTAGTATTTGTAAACTCCAAGTTTACAATGCCATGTGTCTTTTGCTTTAGTAAATTTATAATTTACTATTATATGAGTAAATTTCAATTGTAATACTCCGGGAGTAAATTTCAGATTTTTTTAATTACTCTACCTCTTCTTAAAGTGAGTCGTGATCCCATCACTGAATAGACTAATTTGATAATCAGAAAATTGAGTCTGTAATCATATTATTTGTGCCAACAATTTTACAAACCCCAAGTTGCGAGATGACAATAGGCACATATGAGACCACATAGAAGGATCATCTATTAGGACCATGAAGTATCTAACACCCCACTAAGTGAGTGAATAGGTAGGGGTATGGAACTCTACCTATGCCTTGCACTAGTTTGCCTTGATTGAAGCTTTAGGAGGTTGATATTATGTATGTATATGATAATAAATGTTAATGATGGTAATGTGGCGACTTTACATGTAAATGATATTTATATGGTAAATAATATTCATATGAACATGTACTTGGTCTATATTGTTATATGATGTTATGTGTCTTAAAAAGGGTATAATATGTGAAGAGGGATATTACTCATGGTTCTTGTTGAGTTACTTGATTTAGTAAGGTTATGGAGTTTCACTAGGTCATTGTACTTGTTGACTTTATGAGGATGCATGAATAGTGTCTTGCTTTATTATGATATGATGCACTCTTATTCATGCTTGGTGATGTAATTACTTGATGATTTATGGGTAAAAGTAATAAGTATGTTGCTTACCGTGACTTGATGCATGTGTCTTTGATGATTGGTATGGTTTGCTTGATTGTGCATAAGACTTTAAAAAGACAAAGTAGTATGGTTTTTAATGAATTGTCCTTTTTAGCATGATTTGATGTTATATGTACATATGGTCCCATACTTAGTACAAGTGGCGTACTAACTCCATTTTTTCCCTTTTCCCCAAACATTTAGGTTCCGGTCATTGAGGACATCTTTGTGGCAACTTTGAAGAAGGCTTGGAGTTTCTCATTCATCCAACTGGGTAGGTCCTCATTTTCCGAGGGCGATGCCAATATCGAGTGTATGGAGTTGTTTTACTTTTAAGACTCTTATGTTTCTTCTATTTTTCATTTGAGACGAATTGTATAAGTCTATATGTGGCTTCTTTACTTTGATGTAGGGCTATGCCCAAATTGCTAATCTTGTTAGATGGTTATGAGAGAAGACAATCTTTAATGACTATGTTCAATCTTATATATATGTATGTGAAATAAAAGTAGAAGACTATGTAATCTTCCTATACGAAGGGTTTATTGTATACTCGATATGAATATATTATGTGTATGTAGAGGTCTATGTAAACCTCCAAGTAGAAGTAATGAAAAGTTTAAATTTTTCTGTATTTTCGACCTATGAATGTAATGATGTAAGACTAAGAGGCTAGTCTTAGTTCTCTCCGAGGACGACGACGCTGGTTATGTCTAGAGGGTAAACCCGGATGTGTCAATTCAATCACTTGTCTTCTTTTAGACATATTATGCAGTACCACCACATTCACTTTAGTAATGGAGCAAATTCAGTAAATTTCATGACTTCTCATCAAAACACATTAAGTTTTTCTTTAGTCATTATTATATCATCAATATGATGCACTAAAACTCAAATTCAATGTCTTATCCATATAAAAATATCTTAGACCATAAATTGATGGAACTTGAACCCAATATCTTCTCATCATGGTGCACCAGGACTTTAACCTATGTCTTACCCTCTTGGTGTGATTGAACGTAAATCCATCGTCTTGTTCTTTTGGTGCGATAAAACTTAAATCTATCGTCTTACTCACAATGAGGCTCAACCTCTAGCCTTCAACATAATTGTAATTTTATCACATTTGATGATCATTAGTATGATTGTATATTATAATTACACACAAAATTGAGAATAATGATTTATTATAATCAGTATTAGTAGATAACAGATATAACTTAATAGATCACATACCTCATATAAAGGTTGAAAACATACCTTTCACTAAATTGTGCTCATTTAATTATTAAAATAAACTAAAGAATTCTCTTATCAATCGATTAAAATAAAACATATAAAAAGTCAACATGTCTCTTCAAATACTTACTCCAAATGGTAATTCAGATCTGTCACATAAATAACTATAACTAACAAAATAAAGATAAATCATACCTTACAGATATAAGAACCTTATTGCATAACTTATGCAAGATTTCTTTGGCACTTTTCTCGTCTTCTATCATAATTCTCTAAGAATAGAACAATCGTGATGATAACGTGTTATGAAACTATGTAAATTCAAAAGAAGAATAAAGTAGGGAGAAGAGAAAAGACTTCTTATTCACGTTGAAATATATTCAGGATTCATAGATATTATTTACAATGAAGGGAGATCCCTTTATTATAGGGGAAACTTAACTTTGTCGTCAAGTAAGATTTCTAACCATATCCTAAAAGAAATTCACTATATAAAATATATTTATAACAAAAATTGTATATATTATTTTTTGTTGGTACGTACGTGGAGTATGTTGATAGAAACCACATGAAATATACGTAGTATTAGTTTGGAGAAAAGAATAGCAATGATGTATACAGCTATTAATTAATTAATATCTAGTACCAAATTATTATTTTAAATTAAATATCACATGAAATTTACAGCAAAATGTATTATTCCACCGACACTCTCACTTTCACGCCACTGATAAGATTCTACTTAAATAATTCAATTTTGGATTTTGTGCTCCCTTTAGTTTTCATTTTTCAAAAAAATATTAAATAACTATAGTGAAACTCTCGATGTAACTATTTGATCGACATAAACCATTATTTTAACTAATTCATTAAAATAATATTATATCTTTTTGAGAGTTTACAAAATTAAAATATTTTCATTTCATCGTATACATTTTAAATGATGATCAACAATATATATATGGTTTGCTACCGAATATTTCATAAAAATGCTACAATAAAAATAATTTTTAGCGATAATAATTACTTTATATTAACAAAAAATAGTAAAATAATAACTATACTTTAACCAATCACGAGAATTTAGTGTAGTTGAGAGTCATGGAGAAGTAATGTTGAGTGAGATATTTTTTGGAAATATAATAAAGATAATGTTTTTAAGTAATAAAAAAATGTGAATAACAAAAGGAAAGAGGACACGTGACCCCTTGTAACACATGGACTGTCAACTGAATTCTTTGGAGTAACAGAGAATTTATAATGTGACATTTGTTATGAAATTTATGTGAAATTCTATCATTTGAATTATAAAAAACAAAATGGTAGATTCTTTGCCTACCAACAAGTACTTGCTCACTTGAAATTCTCTTTTTTTTTAAAAGGTTTAAAGCATCTTTCATGTTTTGCGTCGATCTATAAATATGTAAGTTTATTAATTTAGAAGCTATGTTTAGTGTAATATAAAATAAAATTATAGCAAAAAAATATATAATTTTTGAAATTTATATAGGTTATATTAAAATAAAGCGTTACAATTTTTTTTTTATATATGTGACACATACTAGTTAGGATAATTGTTTTTGAATAAATTTGAATTATTAAGATTTGTATCAAAGTCTTAATATTAGTAATTAAGATGTTTACTCAAAAATTTGAATAAAAATTGACGAACAGAATTTATCAACGAAACTTATATCATCCACAACTATTATCCTCGGCCACAATTTTTTTTTTGTTAATCACTTCATTATCACAACTAATCACTATTTATAATCATCACAATAAGTCATTACTGTAATAACCATCAATCACTACTGACAATCATCACTATATATATCAGCAATCATCTCCACCATTCATAACCATCTTTATCACTATAATCGTTAACCACTATTGCTAGTCGTCAGGCCCAACCATCTCAATAATCTAACATCATCCCTAATTGGTACACATAATCATCATCGCTAGTCATCATCCACCAACCGCCATACAATTTTATAAAGTATTTTAAGCAATATACCTATATAAGGCAGGCTCTCTCTTTGTTTTTTTGCCTACTCTCTAAAAGAGATAATATATAGCTCAGTTAGTTAAGCAATAGACTTTTAACATAATGACGTAGGTTCAAGTCCTGTTTTTAATTAACCTTTAACACCTCCTCATAATCGTTATTATCGTACTACTCTCTGAAACTATTAATTTGGCATGTTCCTTATCAATATAGAAGTACCCAATCCCCTTACTTTTCAATTTGTCCATAGTTCTTCAATCCATTTTTTTCATAGCCAAGTTTCTAAACATTTAAGAACATCAATATACCATAGTAGAATTCACAACTTAAAGATCCCTTACTATTAATACATTTTGAGTCAAAAAAAGGTTCATTCCTAAATATAGAACATCTCCTAATTTATTCAACAAAACTACAAATTAAAATAAGCTAATATTACAATGAACTTGACATCAAACCAAACTATACTTGCTCCAACTTAAATTTAATGTGTCTCATTTTTATAATAGTACATAGTGGTCCACTCTTAATAATTTAGATTAGACAGCTGTTCCAATTGACTATAAATATCTATTGATACAGTCCAAGGTCTAAACTTAAATTCAAGGAAAATAATGTGTACTCAAGACTAATAACAAGGGCTCTTTTTCACTAATTTACTTCTTTAATTTGATGTATGAATCAATCTATATTTTTTTATGTTATCTAAAATTCAGATATTAAAAAAAAAACTAATATTAATACAAGTTGTTGCTTTTTGACATTAAAAGAGTATGTTCAAAGACATAAAATCAGAAATAATAATAAGGTGAGGAATTAATTACGCCTTACTATAAGTTGCATGTGATCAGTAATGTAATCACTTGTGTATATATATACACGAATATTCTCTTGATTTTAATACTTCGATTTTATATTACTTGGTTCATGTTAAAGTTAATTTAATATATTTCTTTTGTCTCTTTTTACTTTGTCAAATTTTAACTTGACATATCTATTAAAAAAATAATAATTAGTATAGTGAATTTACTATTTTATCTTTATTACTTGATAGAGTCACAAACATATTTAAACATTACATTTTTCAAAGACATTAATTCAAAATTAATGCAAAAGTTATATTTTTATTGTTTATTAAAAATGACAAGTAAAAATAAATATTAAATTAGAACACATTTGATAAGTAAATAGAGTCGGAGAAAGTGTGTTTCAAGTTCTTATTAGGGATGTATTTTATTAAGCTAATCTTATCAATGATATTTTAAAATTTAATTATTGTTACTATTTTATGCAGTTATTCAATATTCTAAAAAAGGTATGAAAAAAACTTTTTTAATTTTCTAAAATAAAAAAAAATGTATTTTTAAATATAAAAATCAAATAATATGAGACGGATAAGATACTTATAATATATAAATATATATATTCTTGGAAATGTTAAAGAAGAGGTTTGAAGGAAAAATACTAACACACATCCAAGAGTCTAGCGTAATAAAGCAAAATCAAGTTTTTATAACTATTTAAAAGTTAAACATAATACAATTCAATTTAAAATTAAATAATTTAAATATTTATTAAATATTTTAAATTATATATATTGAGTTCGAACAAATACTATTAAATTTGCGTAAATTTATATGTACCATTCTATATGGATGCGACAATTAAATAAGTTTTTTTCTTTTGTTATGGATTGATAACATATATTTAACAAAATAATTCAGATTACGTGCAAATATATCCATTGAAATATTTTCGTGACATACTAGTTTTATTTTTAAACTATTCATAAACTTAAAAGACACTATTTTTCTTGATTAACTAAATTTAAACACATCTCATAAATTCTGTCAAATTTAAAAATATTTTCAATCGTTCTCTCAATTTTTATTAAAAATCTCATGCTTCTACAAGAGTTTGAGACCTATGTCATGTGGTGTAAGGACATCATTCGTCGGAAAATAATAATAATTAACAGTAATAATAATAACAATAATAATTATTACTATATATGTCAAATTCTACATTTAAAAGATGTATATTTAAATTGAACACTGGTTGTAAAAGTTATGCCTTCAACGCAATAATAATGTGTATCTATTTTGAAAAAAAGTTTTGGGCTGAATCATCAAATAACACAATATTTTTTTGTTTTATTTTGACTGTCACATACCAATACTTTAATTACTCTTGATAAAATTTCTAATTTCGCCAATAGTTATTATGACGAATCATGGGTATATCTAAACTAGTTAGTCATGTAAAAAATATATCTTCAGTTATTAATTATTTAAAAATAAAATTAATAATTTACGCTAAGTTCTATTCCGAAAACTTTTGTATTATCTTTTTATAAAGAAAGTAGTGGTTGGGAAGACTTTATTATAATTAAACATAAAAAATACTTCTAAATGGGAAAATTCAGTACAATCAAGAAGAAACTATAGCCAAACTAAAAAGAGAACCATTTTAGTAAAATTTAAGAGAGGAAGAAGGTCCTCTATATAAAAGCACAAAAGGTCCTCTTAACAACTAATACTCCCATCTTTGCCTTTATTCTTTCTTTGTTCTTCTTCCAAACAAACAAACAAAGAATAATGGAACAAACTATTTTCAACAATAGATCACTTTCATGTCTAGTTCTTCTTCTTATTTTGATTTCCTTTTCAACATCAGTTGATGCTTACAAAAATTACACTGTGGGTGATTCTTTAGGTTGGTTTGATAATCTTGAAAAACCTCTTGTTAACTATGACAAATGGACTGCTAACAAAAAATTCAGCCTTGGTGATTTTCTAAGTAAGTTTTCTTTCTTAATATTTAACTTATATACACAGACAGCGTAAACACAGTTTATATAAATTAATTACAGACAGAACTAAAATTTTAATTTGTTTAATGTGTTTTGGATCATGATTACTTTTGTTCACTGAATTCTGAATAGATTACTTGTACATGATTAAATTTATATAAAATTTAATTTAAAATTATTAAGTTTTGTTGAATATATAATTTAATAATTATTAGAAGATGATTTGCTTTGAAGCTTTTTTGAATGTATTCCAACTATTTGTGTCCATAAGTTTTCTTCTCTCTTTTTTGTGTGGGGTAGGGGGCATCATTATATGATAACTCTGTATCTCAATGTGTAACAAAAATAAAGCATGGAACAATCTTGATTTATGGATCTTTGGATTTTTTTTTAATTTTGCTTATGATTTATTTGAGTGATGAATGATTTACAAACTACTTTACCAAATACATTGATCTTTGTACTTACTATTTTTTTTTTAAAATCACCAATTCCTAACTTGATTTTGATGGTTTGAAATTTTTTTTAATTGATCACAAACAGCTGTATTTGTTGGCATTATTTAGAGTTTGATAAGTTAGTTGTAGAAGTGTGTGTTATGATAAGGTATTGTACAAGTAACATGTACTCACCATATGCTTGCACATGTTCCAAACATACAAGCCAATTCATCACTCTCTCATAGACCTACCTAGGTATTATTACGTGCGTGAATGAAATACACATTTAAATTTTCACCAAATTTAAAATATTTTCAATATATTTTTCAATTTTATTAGTAACCACGGGAGTTAGTAAACAAATAGAGGGTGTTAAGTTAATCAAATAGATTGTCAATAATTTGAAAATAAAACTAATAATACACGTCAAATCAGAAGTGTTTTGGAATGCTTCTCTCTTTTGATTCTAAATTCATTAATTTTTGAATATCATCTTAATTACTAAAAAAAATCTTCTTTTCTTTTCTTTTTTTTAATTATGCAGTATTTAATTCAGACAATAACCATTCAGTCACTCAAACTTACAACTTTACAACATACAAAAATTGTGACTACAACAATGCCTTAGACAATGATACCATGCAATGGGTATCTGCAGATCCATCTTCAACATCAATTTTTCCAGTTACAGTAGCAGTGCCACTATTAAAAGTTGGGCCAACATATTTTTTCTCTAGCGATTACGATGGTGAACAGTGTGAAAACGGTCAACATTTTAAAATTAACGTTACATATGGTCAAGGATTGCCTCGAGCCCTTAAGGATCCGTCTGATGATGACTCAATGGCTCCGATTAGTCCGATTTCTGGTGATGAAGAATCAGCACCGGATACGATTGTTCCTTCCTCGTTCGATCATCCACGTGATGTGAGTACTGATGATAGTCCTGAACCTTCAAATTCGATTTCATTATCGATGTTTTCTAAGGTTTTAGGTAATCAATTGAATTGGGTATTCGTTATGCTTGCGTTAGTTTTTGGTATTTGTTGATTATACAACTGCAATTTCATTTTTTTGGATTTACTATATCTTTTTGCAGTCGTTTGGTTTGTAAACAAAGTTATATATGTATTTATGTATGTATTATAGTACAAAGATTTTTTTATAGAAGCAAATAATGTTATATGGTTATTATGTGGTGGTGAATAATTTAATTTCTCAGCTACGTTACTATATCTGGCTCCTTATAAATGAACACTTTGTTGTGAGGTTTGTTACTTATTGTTTTATATATGTAATATGTTGTATTATATTATATTGAATTATATTGTTTTTAATGAATTCAGTATTTGGATAAATTATATTGTTCTTTGTCGTTATATGATGTCACACATTCATACTTTGAGTGATAAATCTACGAGAAAATTAGCTTAAGCGGTAGAGCTATTATGAAAAGATAGGATATGAGTAATAAATAATAAATAAAACTAAAATGAGAAGAAAAATATCAAGTTAACGATGCGATTACACCAAATCGATCATTACATAGATTGGGTCTTTCCGTCGTCACTTAACGATGAATTTAAATGCTACGATACAATAAATTTTAAGTAACAAACATTGTAAATAGTACAACATAACGAATAACAACCATCCAAACAAAATATAATTTGTCTCAATATTTTCTTTTGCATGAAATATACACTTAATAACATAAAATATCTAGTTTATTTACTCCACTTAAAAGTGAAATTAGTTAATCATGATATTTTATAATTGATTTAATGATTGCCATATCGAATTTGTCGATGGAGAACAAATGCATGTGGAAAGGTTGGGTAACAAGTCCCACCTGGAATATGGAGATGTTTCTCTCTCTCTCATTTATTTTTTTTGGAGTAATTTTATTCATTAAAGAGAAAATACATAATGACTTCGTTAAATTAATTTTAGTTATTAAAAAGATACCTAAATTTTGCAGAAGTCCTATGGAAGAGTGCAAAATAGCCACTCTTCAAACTTAATTGAATATTTAGATAAAAGTCTAAAAAAATTTGGTACTTTAAACACTATATATGATATCACTCAATATTCTTTCAAAACATACGACACCCTACACTCAAGTTTTTGATACTATACTTTGGTCCCTGCCCATCCAATTCAAATGTAGAATTGTTTTTTATTTTTTTTATTTATTAAAAAGTTTTACCGGAGAAAAGCTCTCCAAGAAGAAACCAAAATACTCCTGTTTTTGCGGTCGATTTAGCAGATTTCGACGATATTTTAGCTTTCACAGGTGAAATCATCATCATTCTAGTCATTTCTTCCATTTTTACACCATTTTCTTTCAAATAGTTTCAAAGAAAAAAAATTTCCGCCATTCTTGAAGCTTACGAAAATCTTCCAAAATCACTTCATAACTCGTTTTTAGATCATCTTTAGTTGTTTAGAAGGACTATAAATACATTTTATCCATTTCGAGCTAGATCTGAACCCATTCTTGTTCATTCGCATTTTGTACGGATTTCGTATCAGTCATCGGCCACTAGAAACTGATATCGTAATCTAGTACTCCCTCCGTCCATAATTGTTTGTCATGTTACAGTCATGCACACCCCTCAAGGAAAATTTAATACAAGGTGTAATTTAACTAATATAACCCTATCAAAAATATCAAAAGTCTACATAACTTTTCAATTGAACTACACCATCATTAAGGGCAAATTTGGAAAAAGGTTACTAATTGTTTCTTGATTATTTAAATTGATAATTAATCTTGGACATATATTTTTAGTATACCTGCCAAACAATTGTGGACGGAGGGAGTATCTATCAGTGTAGTCTATATATGGCAGTAGCTGAATATGTTGTTGCTGGTGGTGACTATATGGGAGTATAGGAGGAGACTCCCAAAAGCTGGTTTTGGAAATCTTTTAGTAAGACTATAGTTACTATTGCGTTGCTTCTCAATGGTTCATATGACAATATGATTGCAAGTGTAATTGAGGTTGGTGAGCTATCTTGCGAGGCAGACAACTTAGTGATAAGCTATCAAATGAATGAGAGGGGGAAAATACATACCACATTCATAAAGAATGATAGACATTGAGCTTGTACATGATAGATGTTGTTGCTGATGTCTCTAGGCCTATGTTGCGGATAAATGTCATTGCGAGTTCTCCGACTGAACCAACGAATTCTTTTAACGACAACAACTAGGTTGAAAATAAGAACTTGGTGATCAACCAAATGAGAGCTTTTGTGATCAATCAAAGGGCATATGATCATTCATTAGATGTTAAAGATCAGCCAGTAGATGCGGAAGACTTCGAACATTTTGATGAAGTTGAGGCAGAGCCAAAATTGAGATCACGACCCAGTCATACTTTCTCAGATGGAACTAATTTTACATGAATCAAACATTTAGTTCCAAGAGTGAGCTACAATTGTTATTAGCCGAAGCAGCGGCGAGAAAATCTTTTGATTTTGCTACAGTGAAGAGTTGTAGTAAATACTTAAAGGTGAAATGTGTGTCTCGTATTTGTGCAAGGATGCTACGGGCAAAAAAATATGAGTGTTCGGATAGATTTCATATCTACAAATATATTTGTGATCACAGTTACAGTGTTGAACATGCCATCAGCAGCCATAGAAAACTCTCGACCAAAGTTATTGCGTAGCTTAGTGTGAATCTTTATGGCGATCCAAAGGGTCCAAATGTTAAAGAGATTTAGAGGACTACTTTTAATATTTTTCATTGTAGTCCAAGCTATTGGAAATATTGGAAGGGAGGTGTGACTGCCAAGGAAATGGTTTGAGGGACAACGGAGCACGAATGTTCATGCTTACTGGCCTTTTTTATATATGTTCGACACTCTTAATGTTGATTCTAGCTATTCCATCATGGTAAGCAAGGATACTCATATATTTATGTATTACTTCTTAGCTTTTGGTGCTTGCATTAGAGGATTTTCTCACATGAGAAAGGTAATGTGGTCGACGACACTCATTTACATGATAAATATGAGGGAGTAGTACTGAGTATTGTTGCACAAGATACGGAGAAATCATGTTTATCCAATTGTCTTTTGTGTCGTGGACAAAGAGAAAGATGCATCTTGGACGTTTTTCTTTGAAAGTTGAAGGATATTGTGTTCGATGAATCAGATTTATGTTTTAATTCTGATAGTCACAAGAGCATTGTCAACAGTATTGCAAAGGTTTACAATCATGCTCATCACGGGTATTGCATGAGACACTTCGCTAAAAATCTTTGGGTAAATCACCAATGTGGAGATTTCCTCTATCTACACTACAACGCGACAAAGACATATTCTTTGGAGTAGTTCAACAATCACTTTTTGGAATTTAAGGATAAATACCCCGAGACAGCTTTTTTCCTTGAGCATGATGTTGATTTTGAAGGAGTAGAACACATTTTCCAGGCAACAGGTATGATGTGATGATCACAAATATTGTCGAGTCACTTAACGCTATGTTGGTAAATGAGACGTACCCCGTTGCATCCATATTAAATTCGATTGCTAAGAGATTTGGAGAATTGTATAGGGAGAGACATGCATATGTCCTTAAATCAAAGGATAATAATATGGTGCTGGCTGCCGAAAGGATCGCAAGAAAAAAAATCATCGAGGGCGACTCTTTGTATGTAGAGAACATAAATGGGGATGGAAATCAATTCACCGTGTTCGGTTCAAATTCTACTTCCACTATTAACCTATTAGAAAAGACATATTTTTGTAGGAAATATGACTTGGTCAAGATATAGTGCGCTCGCGCAATTGCTGCTTTCAGATCGAAGCATGACGATGAGTATAGTATGAGCATCTATGAATGTTCTTCGCCTTTATATAAAGCTTAAATGTACCTCCTTGCATACTCTGTATCTATTAATATTGTCCCTTTCGAATCAGAATGACGTGTGCCAGAAGAATTGCTAAGTATGAATATTCTTCCACCCATTGTGGATACCAAGTTTGGAAGGAAGAAAAGAAAATGTGTCAAAGGTGTCGACGAGAATTTCCAAAGCAAGATAAGGAACAAATGTTCAATTTGTAAGATATTCGGCCACCAGAGAACCATATGTATGAACAACAACAAATCTTAGATAGATTTGACTAATTATCTTTTTGTAACTAAGCAACTAGATGTGAAGGTGTTGTTTATTTTGGACCCCAATATTTTGGTCAATGTAATGTCAATTATCGAATTTTTTCATGATCTTATATCGATGACATATATTTTGTACATTGTCTATTACTTTTTATTATTGAGTCCACTCGTTGTGTATTAAGGTGTGTATAACTAGTATATGAAAATTTATGGTAATGCAATGATTTTTCCCAAAACATTTATTTTTATATTTTTTCCCCACTGAAACTGTGAATTTTCCTCATGCATATTATTTTTAATGCCCTAAATAAAAAAAGGCATGATAAATAACACGTTAAAGAATTGTCAAAATATCAGGCATTGACATTGAAAAAGTACCAGTTTGTACTTTGTTTCCATTGTAAAATTTGAATAATTGAGTATAGTCACTGCTGATCAAACTATATAGATAATTAAGAAAATCGATACTTGTTCATGTGCTTGGTGTATATTTTAACAATGACATCTACACTTCAACTGTAATAAGTTATATACGGATTGATATCATGATCCTCAAATGATCTATATTGCACCTACGAGAATATGACACTTTAATATAGAACCTAGCTAGTATAATTTAAAAGGGAGAATGACTAACTAATATTAAACCATATTATTGAAATTTATTCAATTAAATAAGTTAAGACAAGTTATTTAAGGGTCCGCATACATTAGGGGTGGAAATAAATGATGTATGAGAAAGAGTTGTAGTTATTCAATCAACATCTTCAATGTAATATGTGAGAAATCACAAGTATGTTGAGAAAATGTTGATTGTTCAACCTATAATCTTCCAAAACATCATGTAAGGTTCCATACAAATTGAGGATGGTGATCAATAAATTATATACGTTGAACAATCAACATTCTCTCAACATACTTGTGCTTTCTCACACATTACATTGAATGTGTTGATTGAATAACTACAACTCTTTCTCATACATCATTTATTTCCACCTCCAATGTATGTGGACCCTTAAATGACTTGTTTAAACTTACTTAATTGAATAAATTTCAATAACATAATTTAATATCAGTTAATCAGTTAATTATTCTCGCTTTTAAATTATATTAGCTACGGTCTATATTAAAGCGTCATATTCTAGTAGGTGCATATAGATCATTTAAGGATCATGATATCAACCCGTATATACCTTATTACTGTTAAAAGTGTAGTGTCGTTGTTAAAATATACACCAAGCACATAAACAAGTATCGATAATCTTAATTATCTATATAGTTTGATCAGCAGTGACTATATTCAATTATTCAAATTTTACTACAGTAACAAAATACAAAATGGTACTTTTTCAATGGTAACATTTGCTCTTTTAGTGTATAAAAAGAAGGATTCATGAACTCCTCCATCTTATTCTATTTTAAAATACTTAAAAATCTTTTTTAATTATGTCTCAAGCATCTCAAACATCTAATGCAGAAAAGACTTACGTTTGTCGTTGTAGTAATTTAGCTATTTTGAGGACTTCACACACCGATATGAATCCAGGTCGACAATTCTTTAATTGTGCAATTGGTGCATGCTCTTTTTAAGTGGCTTGAGAAGATTCATCAACGAGCACCCATCACATTAAAGGATTACCAAATTTTCAAGGCGTTACCAAATTTCAAATATTAGAAAGGCTTCAAAACTCGAAAGAAAATAGGAATTTGCTATTGACTTTATACAAAGAAGCAGAAGAACAGAGGGATCACTTTAAAGGATTTCTAAAAGACAGCGAAATAGAAAGGGTTTAACTAAAACAAAGTTTGATATTGGTTGAGGAAAAAGAGAAGGGCCTAAAAATAAAGTTGTATGGTCTGTTGTTAGTGGTTGCTTTTTGGAAATGTGTAACAGAGATGCAATAGTACAATCTTATATCTTTAACTCATTTAGTATTACGGTCTATTATTAAAATGAAGTACTTCTTATATATACAATTTCATGACGGTAAATGATTGACAACAATATTCATCAAAACAAAATAACATTAACATAATCCAACTATCTAAAAAGGCACTTCAACAATCAATTTTCTTAATATTCAACCACCAAAAACTAATTTATCTAAAAAATCAACTGTCTTAATAGTCGACCACCAAAAAACAACCATTTCAGTCCCCAAATATCTTTATCATCAGCCACCAAAAAATCAATCATTTCAAAAAAATCAATGTCTTAAAACCCACTTAAAAACAAATTGTCTTAATCACCGTTGAGCTCCATAACAATTCCCATCACATCCACTTCAATTCCTCCTTCTATCTCCTTTTCCTCTTTTTTTTCTTGATCTTCTACCTGCTTCTCCCCCTTTTTTTTTATCTTCTATATGCTTTTCTTCATATTTTTCTTCTTCTACCTGATCCTCCTCTTTTTTTCTTCTTTTACCTGTTTCTCCTCTTCTTTTTCTTCTTTTTTATTCTGTTCGATCTCCGCTTCTTTGTTATCTTCTTCGTGCTTCTTTTTCAGCTTTCTTCTTTTTCTTCAATTTTCTACTCCTCTTGTTTGTTCTCTTCCATCCTCTTCTCCTATTGTTCTTCTCTCCTTTCTTCATCTTGTCTACAACTTCATTGATATCTTCTGCGAAGTACTCATCAACTGCAATGAGATCTTCATCGATTATTGCTAATGGAAGGATTTCATCTACATCAGCAGGACCATCATTATTAACTGTTGGTGATGTATAGTCTTCATTAACTGTTGATAAATACATAACTTAGCATTCTTTCAAATATATTATTTTACACAAAACTATATAAATTAGTCTATCTTCATTTTTCTTGTTCTTTTAAGATCTCCTCAATTTTCTCATCCCGTATGAAAGCAACAACTTCCATCATTGATAGTTTAAGGGATGCAACACGCTCACACAAATTATCATTTTTATTATTCTGTTCACGCGAAATAGAATTATCACAAGGTTGATTGAAATTTTTCTCACCCAATATTTCACCCTCCTCGTTCCCTACAGCAGCAGTAAGTGACACCTTTCAACTTAGCCTTTAAGGCATCAATGGTTGTGTTCTTGATTTCATCCGTATATGGCTTTAATGTTGCCAAATAATTTTGTTTTGTTTCACGGACAGTAGGTATAAGGTATGGATTCTCAATCTATAAAAAAAAATATAAATAATACAAGACCTGAAACTAAATTACAAATATTGCTAGATAATAATAAATAAATTTATACCTTTGTACTTCTCCCTTTATACTTAAATGAATCACCTTCGACAATATTATTACTCTTTGTCGTGTGCCATCTAATTAAACGGGGAATGAACAGAGAAAAATTCAATGACTTCTTTGCATACTTCCCAATATGAGGAAAAGCCTCATATATTCAAACCTAAAATAAAAAAAGATACTATCAAATACTTTATAAATATATAAGAGTTTATTATAAATGAAGTGCATAATTGTTAACCAGTAACAGAAATGCCTAGGGGAAGCCATACAAAGCATATGATGCATTCCCTCTTTCATTGTACATTTGCATCTGCTTCTTCAAATCAATTTTGTTCTTCAAATACTTCAGTGTTAAATCAAAACACTTTTCCCCCACGGATAGCTCTTGAAAAACTCTAAATCATCGACCATCTTAATGTGGTTCGAATTCACAATCTTAGATCGATCGTGGGCAAGCAACAAAGAGTGGACGAACCAAACTAAGGAGCAATTCAACTTCTGCTCCTTGTTCAATCTAGTACCTTTAATCAAATTCATCAAGTTTGTACCACTAATGTTGTTACTCTTCGTCACTTGATGGTAGAATTTCTCACCTTTCTCAAGTACATTTTTCATTTTTGATTCACAGGGGTATGCTGAGCAATTCAGCTCTGTAATCAATGCAAACTCTTTTAAGCTAAAGCACGCAGACTTATCATTCACACAAAATCACATCTCACGCAATTCTTTTTATCATTTTTAACACGACGCAACAACTTATAATGGACCAATTGTCCATTGAGCTTGTAGTACCCTGAAATATGTCTTAAATGTCCAAATCAAGTAGTTTTAAATTCATTATGAATTTTTTGTTGAACTAACACAATTCTAAAATCATGATAAAGGGTCAATCTTGCTCTAACAGAAATTTTTGCTAGAAAAGATACCGACTCATCCATCCATGTACTTACATTAAAGGATTTACCAAAGATATCTCTTGCACAGATTGGCAAGGACAGAGGATCATCATCCTCATCTCCAGTATCTCTGTTGTCTGTGCTACTCTCCTTATCTACACTATCAGTTCTTTCTTCACTAGATTCACCATTGTCTTCACAGTTATCGATCTCAACCATTGTATCCAAATCCGAGTCAGACTTAGGTTCTTCAACTATAATTTTTTCTTTTTTGAAGATCCTCTTGAAACTTCTTCAATCTTTCTTTTATTGTTTTTAGGAGGCTTAGAAACAGATCTTTTATTGTTATTATATACAAAAAAATATTTTTTATATTAAAAATCAACCAGTAGTCTATTAATACAAACAAAGTAATGCTTAAAAATAATATGAAAAAAGTATTAGTTCCATTAAAATTCGACAATGTCATTGACCTAAACTCCATTATAATCGACTAACATACAGGGAACTCTCAACATATAGTAAAAGCTTTTAGCTTGTTGGACCATAAAGATAAAAAATCAAAAAATCAATAAACATAAAAAACCAAATGTTTCTATGCATTATCGAAAGCATAACGTCACTAATGATTCCGAATAAAAAGCATGAACTAAAACAGGTGGATTTTCAGAATATTAAGCAAACATCTAAACTTCACAATTTTCACGATAGTATCGCAATATAAAAATCAAATAGGTGAAAATTAAAAACACGATTAAACTTACATCAAACTCAGTAGATTGAAAAAGCTTCTATTGAACTTGAGAAGAAGGTTGATGAAAATAGACAAACTCGACTTCGTTTTTTCAAGAACAACTATAAGATTTTTTTTCTCTATGTTTTCGATAATGGAAGATGGAAGGAAGACGAAGGATGAACAATTTTATGAATGTTGATAGTTTCTGCAAAAAAGGTTGAGAAGTTTATGGAAGACGAGGATTTGTTTGATAACGTGTTCAGAGGTTCCTCGAAAAGTGTTACCTTCTTTATTAAATAATTTTATATTAATTGAGATTGTAATATAATTATTTGGAGGGATGAATTTATTTTATGTTGAAGTGTTGAGGATGAAATATTTTATATCCCTATTTTACCCCCAAGTTCTTAAAGTGATGAAATGTAACACTTCGAAAATCCAAGACGTGCTCTAGAGCCTAGCATAGGTGTCATAATGTTTAGACAATGTTTTAAGGTCCATTTTGATGAATATAAGTCATTTAGGAAGTTTAGAAACCAAAACGTCCAAGAACGTCCATGACGTTCGGAAACTAGTTTAATGAGGTACTAGTGTGCCTTAGCCTATTCGACTAGCTTTTAGAAGTTAGAAAATGATAAAAATTGGTTGAAGGGTGTCTAACATGTGTTTAAGTTGATTCATAATCGAAACGTCCGGGTACGACTCCCCAAGGACCAACCAAGGGCCCTTGAGGAGGACCCTTGCATTATGGTGTCAAGAAACTGCCCAAGGCAGTGTGCACCCACGAAAGGGAATCGATGGGGCATGTGTTGATCGACGGGGCATTGATGCCATCCGTCGATCAACACTTATACAAATCATTGAAGGGCCTCATGTGCATAGTCTCTGACCAAGACAACGGATGTGCAGCAAGGAAGGGCACAGTGGCCGTCGATTGACCCACGATCCGTCGATCATGGTGTCGTCTGTGGTCACTGTGAATTTCTGCACATTTTATTAAGGGGTTAGGTGGTTATTTAGGGGTTAAGAGAAGTCTAATTAAGTTGATTAACTCCCCATATAAATATCCCAACCCCATTAGATTAACCTAAGTCCTCATAACTCACAAACCCAAAATTCTCTTCCTTCTCTCTTCTTTCTCTCTCTAGTGAAGAACACCATTGAAGACCAAGACAGGGGAGGGTTTAAGCGCTGCAAAGAGTCAATTTTCTCCATCAATCTTCATCAATCAGTAAGGTATGATAACGACCTCTAGCCTCAAAGGGTTTCATCAAATTGATTTCCAAAGTTGAGTTTTCAAGTGGGTTTTCATCCAATACAAAATTGATGTTTTGAATTATTTTTTTATGATTTATTTTGGATATGATGAATATATTAACATGTATTTTAACTCAATTATGATATATCTTGATGGTTTTGTCTAGTTTGTAGAAGATGACCTTTACCCCTTAACCCTAGGTTATGATCTTGATATGAATTATATTGTATTGGTTTAATTGACTTGGTTATTGGTTGAATTACTACTAGATGATGTTGTTATACTAATCATGAACGAATTAGGGTGAATTGTAGTCTTTTCATGTTAGTTCTTGAGAATTGATCTAGGTTATGAGGTATGTTGTGAATTAACCTAAGTATCTTGTCTTAAGCTATGATCTAGTATTGAATTGTGATGTACTAATTCTTTAAGCCTTGATATCATGTTGATCATTGAATTATGATGATGTTATACCCTAATTGGATTGAATTAAGGGTTGATGGTAAGACCTTGATGATGCATTATGAAGGAGACTTGGTAAGTCTTGTGATCCCTATCTTTTACTTCAAATTTTGGTTAATTGTGATTAAGTCATGATGTTGTATTGGAGTATACCTTGTATTAGGATTGATAGGATGATATGATGTTGAATTGAAATGTCTTGACTATGATTTGTGAGGTGTTAGCTTAAGATGTAAATTTTATAAAGATGGTGAATGATTTACCAATGTGCCTTATCATGATATGAAAATGTTAATATGCTAACCTCACCTATGTGAATTTTAATGAAAGGACAATACTCATGCAGTTCCTATTGAGCTATCACTACAACAAATATGATATATAGCTACGAAATTATTAGTTATGACATCAAATTCGTTACTAATTATTCATTTTTAGTGACAAAATTTACTTTTTGTGCTTAAATATATGAGATACATACTTTTAGTGACGAAACATAAGAATTCGTCTCAAAGTTTTGTCCATTAAAGTTTCCCACCAAAAAATTATTTGGCGCCATTTTGTTAAGTGGTGTTAGTCACGAATTTAATATTATCGGTGACATATTGTTTCGTTACTAATAGTGTATGTAATTCATGACATACTACGACATAAAATTCGTCACTAATTATTCGCTTTTAATGACAAAATTTACTTTTTGTGCATAAATATATGAGACACATACTTTTAGTGACGAAACGTAAAAATTCGTAGCAATGTTTTGTCCACTAAAGTTTCCCACAAAAAAATCAATTGGCGTCATTTGTTAAGTAGTGTTAGTCACAAATTTAAAGTTATTAGCGACACATTATTTTGTCACTAATAATGTATCTAATTCATGACAAAATATTTTGTCTTATAATTTATTAAATTTTGGACACAAAACATTTTCATCTTAAGAAATATGTTGTTACAATAACCACAAATTAGAGTTCGTAGTTTAATATTGTAAATTTTAGCTATGAATATTTATATTTAATTATGACATTTATTTCGTCACTAATAATATAAATAATTGGTGACAAATATTTAATGGTCTCTAATCAATCTATGATTTAGTGACAACAAAAAAATTGTCACAAAATATGTAAGGTGTTAAAGAGTGACGACTTAAAATTTATAGTGAATAATTAAACTATTGTTACGAAAAAAATGCATAGTTAAATAAAAAAAAAATTACTACAATTGTTCATAATTACAAGTGACAACTTAAAAAAAGAAAAATACAAGTGCTTCATAAGAAGTAGACATAGTTCATTCCTTAATTGACAAGTGAAAATATTAAAATCAATGAATTTGATCGATTTCGTAAAAACGAAAAAGTTCAGATACATCAGTTTTCTTAAATTATACAATTATAAAATGCATCATTTGAAAATACAATTGGGGTTATAAGTATTGTGAGTGAGCACGGTTCTACCACTAGATCACTAATATTTGTTAGTTTAGCACTTCTGTTTTTTATTTGACACACTTTCATTGATAAGCACGATAAAAAAAATAATTTGTCAAGTCTTTGTGCGAATTTTGGTGCATGTCTATTGATTTGTTATTGGTAAACTACATAGATTAAGTCAATGCATTTGCTTCTGTTTATAAATATATACATATTTAATAGTAATTTCACACACATATGTAGAGTAACTATACAGAGATAACACCGACTTACAAACGTAGACTTTGAAAATTGAAATAAACTAAAAAATGAAAGCACAAATAAAAGAAATGAAATAACAATGATTACATATATTACGATGAAGTACTATAGTTATTGGTATCGATGTTCAATACTTGAACTGATTATTCATTTTTTAATAAAATAAAAAGTTTTATTTTTAAATAAATTTAATATTGTACTGAATAATTTTTAAAATTTACAAAAATAAATAAATAAAACGAGAAAATCGTACTGAATATATTTAAAGATATTTAAAAAAATACACAGTTTAATCAAAATATAATCTACATTTGAATGAATTGTGGGCGGTAAATTTCATGTATTTGTGTATGAGTATAAATAATCATATAATATATTGTTTCTACAAAACTTAAATTTGAAAAAGTGAGTGAAGTATAAAATAAAACAAAAATTAACAACAAGAGGAGGTTGGTCTGATGGTAAACACTCTTCACTTCCAACCTTAAGGTTATGAGTTCAATTCCCCATGGCAGCACATTAGCATAATGTGCGAGCTCTTGGCCAAGGTTGAAAAAAATTGAGATAAGGGAGATAAATATACATTATATATATATATATATATATATATATATATATACACAAAATATATATAACTTTAGAGACAATTGATTTCGTCACTGATTGAAGTAAAAATAATTAGAGACGATATAATTTTTATCGGTAGTAATAACCTTTTTAGTGACAAAGCATACTATTAACTACAAAAGTATACCTTTTACAACAAATAAATTTGTCACAAATGATTAAGCATTTGGTGATGATTTTTCTTTTTGTAGTTAATATAATACTTTTAGCGACGAAACACTAAATCGTCTTTGTATACTTTTAGAGACACACATTTAGTGACGACTGAGTGACGAATTATTTTTCGTCACACAAGATTTTCAGTGACGAAATATGATTTATTAATGACAAAATTATTTGTTCCTGATAATCGAATTTGTTGTAGTGTATGATGATGATAATGTTATACAAGGGTTAGACCCTATGACCTACATTAAGTTATGATGATTAATAACGATATTTTAAAAGGGACTCTAGCTCAGCACCGAGTGAATTAGAGTGAGGAGTGTCCATTCTCACATAGGGAAGGTAGGATCACTAATGTACTCTTGAGATTTGGAGACTACGATGCATGTAGCATAAAGAGGTTCCAACTATATCTCCTAGTTCTTGAACTATGTTGCCCCCATTGGAAGACTAGCGAATGGATCCACATAGTTGCTATGTTCATATTTTGGTACTAGTAGTCTGCCTTCTTTCGGTGTAGGGTTTCATGACACCGGATTCCACATTAGCTCATGTGGTCTATGTCGGTTAGGGAAAGATGTTCCCAAAAAATAAAATGAATTAAAGGAATGAACTCCAACTAAGATGACCTAAGGGGTTTAGCTTAGTCTAGGTAGGGGTATGACACTCTACCAAAACATTGCACTAGTTAGCCTTGAAAGGAGTCTTAGGCGGATGTTCTTATGTATGAGTATGATTATAATGCTATATGACATGCATATGATGAACTTGGACATTGTTGATACTATATGTTGATTGGTGTCGCTTATGAATATGTGTTGGTCTATATTGTTAAAGTATGATGCTATGTACTCTTAAATGTTATGATATGTGAAGTCGTAAGTTAGTCATAATTCTTGTTGGTTTACTTGATAGAGTAAGGTTATGGGGCTTTGCTTGGTCATTGCAATTATTGACTTGATAAGGGTTGTGGGTAGTTGTCTTACTTTAGTCATGTTGAAATGTACTCTTATTCATGCATGTTGCTGTTATGACTTGATGATAGAGTTGCTTGACTATGTGTGCATTTATAGTTTATGCATGTTGACTTGACTAGTTTTGATGTTGTTGGTCTTGTGATGTGCATGCCTATGACTTAATGACTATGTTTTATTGATTTGTTATGGTCTTCTTGAATGTTCATAAGGTTTTCAAAAGGGTAAAATAACAGGTTTTCAAGAAAGGTCCCTTTTTAGCATGATTTCAAAGTATGTGTGCATATGGTCTCATACTTAGTACAAGTGGTGTACTAACCCCATTTCTTCCTTTTCTCCAATATTTTAGATTTCGGTTGTTGAAGTGCTTTTAAAGACGACTTGAAGAAGACTTGGATCTCTTGATCATCCAAGTAGGGTAGGTCCTCACTTTTCGAGGGCGATGCCACTATCTAGCTAATGGAGTTGTTTTGAATTTAAGACTTCTGTGTTTCTTTTTTTTTCATTTAGTATGAAACATTGTAGGGGTGGGCATAAACACCGGAAAACCAAAACACCGAACCGAACCGAAATTTTTCAGAATTTCGGTTTCGGTATTTTGGTTTACGGTTCGGTATTCGGTTTATTTTTTTATATATTTCGATTCGATTTTCGGTATGTATTATTTTGGTTTTCGATATTTCGGTTTAAACCGAAATATTATATTATAATTTATATTATATTAATTAATAATTATTAATATTAAATAATTTTTAAAAAAAAGAAAGTAAGAAATAGAAAGTAGAAACCCTATGGTCCTCCTATTCCTCTCTCTTTCTAGTTGACTGGTTTTTTTTTCTCCTTTCCTCTTCCTCTCCTCTTCTTCTTCCTCTTCTCCTCTTCCTCTTTCTCTTCTCCTCCAGCAGCGCCGGCCGCCGCCAGAAGAAGCAGCAGCGCCGCCGTCCACCAGAGAAGCAGCATGCCGCGAGAAGCAGCAGCACTGCAGCAGCGCCGGCGCCCGGCCGTCCGCCAGAAGAAGAAG
>NC_028647.1:59069824-59086796 GCF_001406875.1 Solanum pennellii | reverse complement strand
TTTTTGGTATTTCGGTTTAAACCGAAATATTATACTATAATTTATAAATTATATTATATTAATTAATAATTATTAATATTAAATAATTTTAAAAAAAAGAAAGTAAGAAACCCTATCCCTCCTATTAGGCTATTCCTCTCTCTTTCTACATATTTTTTTTCTCCTTTCATCTTCCTCAGTTCCTCTCCTCTTCAGCTCTTCTTCCTCTTCCTTTCTCCTCTTCCTATTCTATTCTAGGCTCCAACCAAAAGCATCAACACTTCAGCAGCGCCGGCCGCCGCCAGAAGAAGCAGCAGCGCCGCCGTCCACCAGAGAAGCAGCATGCCGCGAGAAGCAGCAGCACTGCAGCAGCGCCGGCGCCCGGCCGTCCGCCAGAAGAAGAAGAAGCAGCAGCCTCCGCGCCGCGCCATCAAGCAGCCAGCAGCAGCGGCGCCGCGCCGTCCGCCAGCAGCCGCGCAGGGTCAGGACATTGGACAGCAGATTTGTCCGTTTGTTTTCAGTTTTTTTTTTAAAAAAATCGACTTTTTTTTCTGATTTTGTTTTTATTACTAGTTATTGGGAACTTATTGTGATTTTTTTTTATATATATAGATGGCTGAACAAATACAATTAAATATGGGTGTAGCAGGCCCATTAAAAAACCGAAATAAAAAACCGAATCGAATTAATAAAAACCAAACCGAATTAACAAAAACCGAACCGAACCGAAATATTTCGGTTCGGTATTCGGTACACAATTTGCAAAAACCGAAAACCAAAAAAACCAAAAAAAAAAACCAAAACCGAACCGAAATACCGAATGCCCACCCCTAAAACATTGTACAGCCCAGGTGAGGCGTTCTTACTTTGATGTATGGGCTAGGCCCAATTTGATATACTCTTATTAGATGGTTATGAGATGAGACGACTATTATGACTATGTTATATTATATATACTTATGTGCACTAAAAGTATAAGACTAAGTAATCTTCTTATACGAAGGGTCTATGTATACTCGATATATATACATACTATGTGTATGTAGAGGTCTATGTAAACCATCGAGTAGATGTAATGAAAATTTTTTAAATTTTCCGCTCAATTTGACCTATGAATGTAATGATGCAAGCTAAGAGGCTAGTCTTAGTCCTCAAAGAGGACGCCGCCGCCGGTTACGTCTAGAGACTATTCCCGGATGTGACATGAAATGACCCATTACCCCACAACCTAACCCCACTTTTTTCACCTTTTTAACCATAACCCTACAAATTAATTTGAAAAGAAATTAAATGACTATTGTAGAAATTAAGTTTTGGGAGTGTCCCCCATTCCATTTAATTTCAAGTCTTATGACCCTTCTAAACAATTTTATATTGGTATTTATATATTATTTATGTACACCTTACAGTGAAATGTAGCTCAGATGAATTAGGATATTTTTTTTATTTTTTTCATTTTATTGCACTTTTTTATTTTTATATTCCTTTCCTATTTTTCAAAATTTATTTTCTATTCAATTTTTTATTTTTTCGATCTTCTACGAAGATATTGATAGTTATTTTCGTCGTCGTGTATATTTTTTAATAAGAATGATGAGAAGGTAATAAATGTGAAAAGAAAAAATAAAGAGGGAGACAGTTACTTTTGGCCACCGTTTTTTGGGTGAAAAAGCATTTTCTGACTATAAATATATGTTTTTTGAACTGCATTGGTAATGAATTTCATCATTGGTAGTTAATTGTTTCAATAAAGATGATGAAAAGATAATAAAAGTCAAAGGAAAATTGAGAGAACTGCTAGGCACCATTTTATTCGATGAAAAAGCATTTTTACGCTTATAAAAAATGATATTTTTCGTCCACTTCTAAGTTCTACCAAAAACAATATTAATTGATGTAACCTTGAAATAACACACAAACTAAATTTCGTAACAATGATACCCATCTTGCAAAATCGTTAGTCACTTTTCCTTTTCTTTTTTTATTTGTGTTGCGGATAATACTTTTACTTATGTTTCACAGTTTAGTACTTTTGGATCATGGATCATGGACTTATTCTGATCGTATTTTTGTAAACAATATCATACACATAAACAAAATCACTTATGTATGATATTGTTTATTCACAATTTCATCCATCTATTACTTTACCCAATGAGATCCAAACAAAATCAAAATGGGTTGAAAAAGTCAAAACCCATCTCTTCTGTCACTTTAGACTTTATTCTTTATGTCATTGGTTCTGCCATCTTTAGTTGTTTGACGCGTGCTTTACATTGTGGAATAATTATTTTTGATGATTTTTTTCCTTGTGTAGGACCACAGTACGTAACAAATGATTGATACAGCACATGAATCACAAGGTCTTTACTATCTTACCTCTTCAAATTCCTTCAAAACATGTTTCATAACAGATTCTCTAGCCCTAGTTTATAAATGTTGAGACATCCGAGTTTATCCAAGCTATAGAATATGGTGCCTAGTTTGCCTAGTTTATCCAAAATAGATTGTGAGTATGTCAACTTGAGAAACACACATGTGCTACCTTTTTCTGTAGTACTGAGGGTCGTTCACATTAGTTCATTATGATATATGGGGTAGAGTCAGTTTGCCCTTAGATTTTTATTATTTTGTTAGTTTCATTGAGGATTATTCAAGATGTATTTGAATTTTCTAATAAAAGATCGTTATGAGTTATTTTCTATATTCAAAAGTTTTTTATTAAAATACAAATTCAGTTTGGTCTTTCTATACATACTTTTCGTAGTGACAATGCCTTAGAATACTTATTTTTCCAATTTCAGAAATTTATGACTCACCAAAAAATTATTCACCATACATCTTGTTTGCATTATACTCATCTCATTGAGACTGCTCACTCTCTCCTAATTGAATTTATATTTCGTTGCATTTTTTGGGACAATACAGTCCTTGCATCAAGATACCTTATCTTCTACTTTATAACCCCTCGTGTCTTTAGGAGCACATGTTTTGTTCTTAACCTAGTCTTTGGTAAAGATAAATTAGCCCATGTTGCTTTCAAATGTGTCATTCTTGCTTATTCTGGAGTTAAAAAGAGTAGCATTTCTATTTACCTGATCTTCATCGATATCTTATGTCCCCCGGTGTCATATTCTTCGAATCTCAACCTTGCTATACATCTTCTGCTGATCATTTTGATGTCTCTGAGGTCTTATCCGTATCTCAAGTTTTCTAGGAATTCATAATTACTTTTGCATCTCCAATTGTAGTGTCAACACTTTTAACTTCTCATCGTTGTTCGCACCCAACACTAATCAAGATGATCTATAACATGTGCCAAACCCTGTTTTTATTGTAGACTTTTCTCTTTCTAGCCAATCAATTGCACTTCAAAAACGTATACGATCCATTAGAAATGTTAACCCATTTTATAATTTCTGGAGTTATTATCGCCTCTCGCCACCCTATTATGTCTTTGTATCATCTTTGTCCTCTATTATACTGATACTTTCACTCTTATTGCTAAAATAACATATGTCTATTTTTTTCTATTTATGATTGTTGTTTAACATTGTCTTCTTCATCAGTTGGACATTAGAAATGTTTTTCTATATAATGATTTTGTGAAAGAAGTTGATATGGAGCAACCACCTAGTTTTGTTGCTTAGGGGGAATAGTAACCTTGTTTGTCGATTGCGTAAGTTATTTTATGGTTTCAAGTAGTCTCATCAAGCCCGATTTGGAAAATTTAGCATGGTAATGGAAGAGTTTGACATAATTTATAGTGGAGCTGATAACTTTGTGTTTTATTAGTATTCTGCACCAAATTAGTGTATTTATTTAGTTGTTTACGTTGATGATATTGTTATCAGTGACAATAATCAAGATGATATCACTAATTTTAATCAACATATCTTTAAGAATTTTCAAACTAAAGACATTAACAGACTAAAATATTTTTTAGGTATTGAGATTGCCTAGTTTAGATCAGGTATTGTTATTTCTCAATGCAAGTTTCCTTAGACATTCGTGTGGAGAAAAGAATGATGGGATGTAAACTCATTGACATTCCTATGAATCCAAATGTTAAATTCCTTTCGGGACATGGTGAGTCACTTAGTAATCCTAAAAAGCATAGATGACTACTTGAAAAGTGAATTATCTCATAATGACTAAACCTGACATCACAGAGTTTATTACTTACTTTGAGATAGTCATTAGGATGCAATTGTTCGTATTCTATGGTATATAAAATCATCTCTTGATAAATGACTATTTTTCAAGAATCAAAGCTATGAGTATATCACTGGATATACAAACGCTGATTGGCAGGATCATCTTTTGATAGACGTACGACATTCGGATATAGCATTTTAGAAGGAGATAGTTTGATGTCGTAGAAGAGTAAGAAATACTGTATGGTTTTTCGATTTAGTGAAGAATCAGAATATCAAGCAATGATTGTAGCAACTTGTGATCTAGTTTGGATCAAATAGTTATTGAGAGAGCTAAAATTTGGCAAAATTGGTCAATTAAAACTTGTATGTGATAATCAAGTGGTCCTTCATATCACATCAAATCTCATGTTTCTTGAAATGACTAAGCACATTGAGATTGACCATCACTTTGTTAGAGAAAAGATACTCTTAGGAGATTTAGTTACAAAATTTGTGAAGTCAAATGATCAACTTGGAGATATCTTTACCAAGTCCCTCACTGGTCCTTATATTAGTTACATTTATAACAAGCTAGATATATATGATTTGTATGCACCAACTTGATGAGGAGTGTTAAAATATGAACAAGTATTACAATTCTATTTAGAATAGAATAGGAATGAGAATCCTATTTGAAAGAGTTTGATGTAGTGTTTGTAAATAAAGTCTCAATGTAAAAATATAGACATACAATTTTAATAATTTTTTTCTCCTTTATTTCTCACATATACTTTATTTTTTATGGATATATTTAATTACTAAAATGCAAATACTATTCTACACGCCTAATCATGTTTTTAGCCCCCCACTCCCCCTCCCCCTTTACCTTCAATATTACTAGTTTCCACCTTCAAAGTTTTTCTTTCAATCTATCCCTAAATCATCATCTCTTTTCCCTAAATTTCCTTACAATTGACGATTCTTTGCATGATTTCATGAGTTATTTTGTGATTCAGATTCATCAGGTATGTATCTTCTAATTTTATTTGTTTCTTTTTCATCGAAAGTTATAATTGTATGCATGTTTCACCTATCTTTATACAATGATGGAAATTAATACTTTGAAAAGAGTTTTTGATAAATTATTGAAAAAAGTACTTTCGCTTGATTTGTGTATCACTAAAGAGCAAGTCAAAATTTCAGGCTCTATTATTGCAAAGGAGATTGAGAAACGAACAAAGATTCGTAATGACATATTGATGAATTGTGCACCTGTATAATTGTATTGTTTTAAATTGCTAAGCTACATGATACATTAATACTTATATTGTTAAAACAAATATATGAGTTCATTGTATTCAAAATATGTTAGTCGATTGTTGAATTCATATGAATATTATATGATTTGTATAAGAGGAAGATATTATTGCTTCTTTAATACTTTTTAGATTTTTATACATTAGTAACTTGTACACTTGGATACTTCTATTGTACTAGATGTCGTTGTTGTTACATATGGAGACCATCCCCTAGACGTAACCGGCGTCGTCCTCCTCATCGAGGACTAAGACTAGCCTCTTAGCTTACATTATTACATTCATAGGTTAAAATTGCGGAAAAATTTAAAACTTTTCTATATCTATCTTGAGGTTTACATAGACCTTTCACATACATATAATATATTCATATTGAGTATACATAGGCCCTTCGTATAAGAAGATTACTTAGTCTTCTACTTTTATTTCACATAAATATATAATATACTTAACATAGTCTTAAAATCGGATGTCTCATCTCATAACCATCTAAATAAGAGTATAACAATTGGGCCTAGCCTATACATCAGTACAATAAACGCCACATATAGGCTATACAATCTTTAATACTCAAGTAAAAAAATGAACATATTGTCTTTAAGACTAATCAATATCCGAACTAGAAAATGGCATTGCCCTCGAAGTAGTGAGGACCTACCCAACTTGGACAGTGAGAATCCAAGTCTTCCTTCAATAGTCATCACAAGCCTTCAACAACCGGAACCTAAAATATTGGGGGAAAAGGAGAAAATGGGGTTAGTACACCACTTGTACTAAGTATGAGACTATATGCACACACATCATAAAATCATGTTAGAAAGGGACATCTCATTTAAGCATGTTATTTTACATTTGGAAAGCCTTATGCACGTTCAAGAACCAATACAAGTCATTAAAGCATACTTATCGAGTCAAAACCATATTCATCACAAGACCAACCATGGTAAACCTAGCCAAGTCAATCATACATACCAACATACTAGAACATATAATCAAGACAACTCTATCATCAAGTTATAACATCGACAAGCATGACTAAGAGTTCATTACAACATAACCAAAGCAAGACAATTACTCATGGATCCTCATTAAGTCAACTAGTGCAATGACTAAGCAAAGCCCCAAAACCTTACTCAATCAAGTAAACCCAACAAGAACCATAACCAATGTACAACTTCACACAGCATACCATTAAGAGTACATATCATCACACCTTAGCAATGGAGACCAAACACATGTTCATAAGTGAAATCAATCATCATATAACATCATCAATATGAAAGGTCATCATATACAAATCATGTACAATATAAGCATATACATATATAAGAACATCCTCCTAAGACTTTCCTCAAGGCTAACTAGTGCAATGTTTTGGTAGAGTCACATACTTCTACCTAGACTAAGCTAAACCCCCTAGGTCATTCTAGTTAGAATTCATTCCTTTTGTTCATTTTACCTTTTGGGAACATCTTGTCTTAACCGACATAGACCACATAAGCTAATATGGAATCCGGTGTCATGGAACCCTACACCGAAGGAAGGCGGACTACTTGCCAAGGTAGTACCAAAACATGAACATAGCAACTACGTGGATCCACTAGCTAGTATTCCTATTGGGGCAACATAGTTCAAGAACTAGGAGATATAGTTGGTACCCTCTTTATGCTACATGCAGTATAGTCTCAATCTCAAGAGTACATTAGTGATCCTACCTTCCCTAAGTGGGAAGGGACACTCCTCACTCTAGTTCAGTCGGTGCTAAGCTAGAGTCCCTTTTTGAAATGTCTTTAATACCTTTATTAATCATCATAGCTTAATATAGGTCACAGGGTCCATTCCTTGTATAATCATCATCATCGTAGATCAATAAGAATTGCATGAGTATTATTCTTTCATTACAATTCACACATGTGAGGTTAGCACATTTACATAATCACATCATGATAAGACACATTGACAAGTTATCACCATCCTTATAACATTTACATCTTAGCCAACACCTCACAAACCGTAGTCAAGAAATTTCAATTCAACATCATACCAACCCTATCAATCCTAACATAAGGTATACTTTAATACAACACCAACCATATTTGAAGTAAAGAGTTGAGATCACAAGACTTACCAAGTCTCCTTCATAAGACATCATCAAGGTCTTACCATTAACCATCCAATTCAACCCAACAATGGGTGTAATATCATCACACAATAATAATCAACATAATAACAAGGCCAATTGAATTATTATACAACAATTCATCACTAGTTCATAGCCTAGAATTAGAGACTTAGGTCAAGTTATCACAATCTACTCCTAATTAGCATAATAAAAACATAGGATAGTAATTCACACACTAACCAAACCAAATAAGTCAATACTATACAATTCAATTCAAGATCACAACCTAGAGTTAAGGGGAAAAGGTCATCTTCTACAATTTAGACCAACATATCAAAGAGTAGTATAATTGAATCATAATTCATGTTAATCTACTCATTATATTCAAAAGAAATCATAAACAAAGCAATTCACAACATCAATTTCGTATTGGAAGAAAACCCACTTAGAACTCTACTTTTTGAAATCAATTTGGAGAAGCCCTTTGGGGAAAGAGATCCCAAAGGTAAAAGGGATCTCATACTTTGTTGGTTGATGAAGTTTGATGGAGAAACTTTGATCTATGGCATCCCTAGAACCCCTTGAATTTGACCTTCTATGGTGTTATTCTACTTGGGAGAGAGAAAGAAGAGAGAAGGAAGAACAATTTGGGTTGTGGAAATTATGAGGGTTATGTTAGCTTAATTAGGTTAGAGTCTTTATATAGGTTATTAACCAACTTAATTAGACATCCCTTAACCCTAACTTATTAACTAACCACCTAATTAATTAATTTGACCAAACTAAAAACGTGCAGCAAAACCCGTGGACTTACAAACGAGACCACGCCTACGCCCCGTTTGTCAATCGATGGACCAAGGGACCAACCGTCCTGTTGGTCCGTCGTTTTGGTCAAAGACTGTCCAAAACAGGCCTCCCATGGATATGGCTAATTTCCCATCGACGGTGGCCATCGATGCCCCGTCGATTGGCACATGATCAGTTGGACTCGTTTGTGCTCACTGCCTTTTGGCAGCTTTTTGCCAAATTGCAAGGGTCCTCCTCAAGGGCCCTTGGTTGGTTCTTGGGGAGTCGTATCCGGACGTTTCAACTATAAACTAACTCTAATACGTGTTAGACACCCTTCCACCAAAATTCATCATTTTTTGACGCTTAAAACTTAGTCAAATAGGCTAAGGCACACTAGCACCTCATTGAACTAGTTCCCGAACGTCATGGGCGTTCTTTGATGTTTTGCTTCTAAAACTTCCTAAATGACTCATATACATTAAAATTGATCTTAAAACAGTGTCTAAATCTTTTGACACCTATGTTAGGGTCTAGAACACTTCTTAGACTTTCGGAGTGTTACAGTTATCACCTGTATTGAATTATTTAAAGAAGTTTAAAATGTGAATATATTGAATCCGTTGTATTCCATGTATGCTAGTAAATTATTGTATTCTTGTGTATACATATCATTTATTCACCTATACTATTTATGTGTATTTAATAGTTGTATTAACATGCTAAATATACAGATAATGTATTTATTGTATGCAAGAAATTAGATTTTGAGTATATTGTATCGCAATTTTTTTGTTAAACTAATAGGAATCTAAGAGTAAATGTTGTGAAGATGTCATTATTTCTTGTTAATTTAATAATTGAAAATTGAGAGTTTAAATGACATAATTAAAGGACAGTTATAATAACAAACCCCCCATATTTAGTGCATTATATTTAACACTGTATCATTATATTTTTCCTTTAAAAAATTTATAATACTTTGAATAAAACAAGATTTAGAAGGAAACTATAGCTATTTTGAGTAAATGTAATACATGTAGCTATTCTAATCTTATAACCCTAAAATAATAGCCATTAACTCGTTTTTGTAAGTTTCTCTTTATAAAAATACTTAAGGGGTAAAATGACAATTTTTTTACACTATTTAAAATAAAAGAAAGCTTATTATAGGATTGTATATTGGTTGGTTCAGTTTTAAAGTTTATCGATTATCGATTTGCAGACATGCTAAATCGTTATAGACAATTAAGATATTAACTTAACGATTATTGATTTATCGACTATTGATCGTTATAGTTCGGCTATCAGTTTAATCGTTACGATTTGACCAGATAAGAATTAAAAATTATTTTAAAACAAGGCAACAAACGAAATAAATTATGAATATGAGTTGACATATTGCATCTTGATCAAGAGCAAACTATCTCATATTGTAGAATAATCAAGAGTAATGAGACAAAAAAAATAAAAATATGAAACGACTTTATATATTAAATTATATAAACATAGTTATTTAATTTACTATTAGACCGTTAATACTGAATCATTAATCCATCTATTAAAAAAATTAATAACTTTTTATCAATTCAAATTATCAATTGCGGTTCGATTTGAAATAACCCTAACTTATTGATTGATATTAATAGGGAAAATTACGAAGTTAAACAAACATATACTACTTATTACTCATCATAGCTATAGTTTGCTATAATTACCACTCGTGACTAATGTTAACCATTAATTACGTGGGCTGACTTCGAGTTGTATAATTAGCCACGTTTATATGTATAATTCACAACTAACAATTCTTTATTTGATTCGTATTTGCATACGATGTTTTGTATTTGTATATGACGATGATTTCCTTTGTTTTTCAGTTTTGTCATCATATACATTCAATCTTTTTGCGTATAACTTTTAAAGTTTGTATAAACGTGTAATTTTTAAATTTTGTATAATATAATGGGATAATGCACAAGTACCCCCTCAACTTATGCCCGAAATTTCAGAGACACATTTATACTATACTAAGGTCCTATTACCCCTTGAACTTATTTTATTAATTATTTTCCATCCCTTTTCGGCTTACGTGGCACTATCTGTGGACCCAATGCTGATTGACTTTTTTTGTTCAAACTAGTGCCACGTAGGCCTAAAGGAGGTAGAAAATTACTTATAAAATAAGTTTAGGGGGGTAGTAAGACCTTAGTATAGTATAACTGTGTCTGTGGAATTTCGGGCATAGGTTGAGGGGTACTTGTGCATTTTCCCTAATATAATTTATATAATGTAATTTGTATACTATATGTATAATTTGCTTTAAGTTCATATGTTTATATTTGTATCAATTCGTTATTTTGAGTTTATTATATTTGTATAGTTTCAGACCTTATATTACTCAATTACACAAAAATACGTGAATTATACAAACGTACCTGCGAATTATACAAACGAGATACGAATTATACAAATTATTATTCTCTCTCACTCACCTCTCTCCTTCTCTCCCAATTCTCTTATACATACGTATGCATATAGAATTATCTAACTAATATACATATACAATTCACATATCTCGCAATCTTTGTCCTCTCTCGCTCGCCTCTCTCCTCACTCTCTAGTCTCGCTCTTCAATCTTCACTGTATAACATGTAACTATAAATTGTAATTACCAAATTACAACTATGAGGCACAATTAAATTATTTTTAAGTGACTATATGCGAAAATTGTTCTTCGGGAAAAAAAAAAATGAAACCCCCTACATTTGTGGACAGGTCTAGTAATTTGGTGAAAAAATATGTATTAGCCAATTTCTTGAGAAAGAGGTTAGCATATGCACTTTAAACCATCACTTGAGAGAGGGTCTTTGCGAAGTCCAGCTACAAAACCTACATTGAACGATCTCTCCAAGTTTTTTCACAGAAAAAAAAATGGCGGACTCTTCTTCTTCTTCGACTACGGCATCGTCTTGGTCATCTATGCTTTCTGGAAAATCGGATGTTGAGATAGAGGAACTCCTTGATCGAATGCTCACAAGGCTCGCACTTTGCGATGACTCCAAGCTACAAGACTTGCTCACCAAACTTCTACCTCTCTCCATTGCTTCCCTTTCATCTCCTGCTCCTCTTGTCCGCAATAAAGTAATCATTTTTCCCAATTGGGTCTCTTAATTTTCTTTTAGACTAATCATTTCCCCCTTCCTCAAGACTTTGTACCCTAATGGGTCTCTCAATTTTATCTTTTCTAGACACTTAATTGCGTTACTTAGTACTTTATGCTTCTAGCTTGGGATGAGTGACGAGTCTTGCACTCCCTATGAAGTTCTTTAGTTGCATTCTCAAATTTGAATTGCGTGGTAGTGTATGTTTTTTGAACGCTTGTTAAGCTGTACTTGTGTTCTTTCCATTAGGTACTTGAGATTCTAAGCCATGTGAACAAGAGAGTGAAGCACCAGAATGACATCGGTTTGCCATTATCTGACTTATGGCAGTTGTATATGGAATCTAATGCATCATCAATGGTTAGGAATTTCTGCATCATGTATGTTGAGATGGCAGTTGATCGTACAATAAAGGAGGTATGAGTTAATATTGGCTGAACAGGAAGTGAAGCTTTGGGTGAATTTGACATCATTTTGCAAGGCAGACGTAATTACCTTGCTGATTCTACTATCTATTGTTTCAGGATAAAGAAAATATGGCACCTAACTTCTTAGCTAACATTTCAAAGCTACCTCTTCAACATCAAGACATACTGTTGAGGGTCACAACTAAGGTAATCACATCATCTTCATCTAATCTAAAATATTTGTTGGTTCTTTGTTCTCCTTTTAGTTACATATGGTTGTCAGGATCTGCAAGAAAGATGTAGGGAAGAAAAGTAAGGAAAAGGTGAGTGACTCTAGTAGAGGTATCTGTTGTCCAAAAATTTGTGGGGAAGTTGGAGACTTAGAGGGCTGCTTCTAAAATTTAAGCATATATGTTAAATACTCGGACATAGCAGGGCACACACAATCTTATGAATATTCTTTCTGATGGTTTTGATGTATATTTTCTTAAGACAGAGTGAAATGAATATGCATATATATCCGTGTGTGTGTGTACATATATTCATAAAGTAAAATGCATGTATATTATTAAGGACGATATTGTTTCTAGTAAAAGTGACTGAAGTGCAATATTGTTCCTAAACAAATTTGGCATAAACAATAATGACCATCGTTATTAGTTCATGAGCGATTGACAATGTATAAGACAAAGATGTAGTTATACAACAATGAAGTGCCTAGCTCTTTCCTATTTCTGGTGTAAACATGAATGTATGGAAGACATAGAATCTTTTGTTGATGTTCTAGATTTTTATAAGCTACGTTACGCGGACTCTTCATTTGCTGCCGAACATGACATGGTGCGGGATTTGGTCAACCCTTAATGGATACTTTGATTGGAGTCCATGGAAAAATTTGGGGGGAAAATTGAGATTTTGATTTATTAAAACAAAAGATAAACGACAATTTTAAGACATGGAAAATGGAATAACTTCTATCCTTTTTAGCTTTTCCTCTTGATCAAAGTTTGCTATTTATAAATGTTTTTTTTCTCAGAGATTAGAGGGGCAGTTTCTAAGAGGGTGTTTGAATTTGCTTATTTTAAGTAACTTTTGTCTTTTAAACTCTGTTTTATTTTTGGAGGGGTTTGGGAAAGGCAAAAAATGCTTTTAAACTTTTAGCTTTTAGCTTAGCTGCTTAGAGAAAGCCAACTCAAACACCCCCTAAATTAATTATTAGCATGTTAACTTTCGACAATTAACTTACTTTTTTAATGCCCATCTTGGAGTATGAAAGATTGAATTCTACAACATGCATGTAAATTTTCCACAAGATATTTATTTAAAATATTTTTAAAGCTCTATTTTTATATTTTTGATTTTTTTTAGCTGAATCCCAGCACCCATATCTACTCACGAATTTAAAATTTAGATTTTGCCTAATTCGACTCCCAGAGTGGCGTCCGTGTCGGATACCTACACCCGACTTTTTGCAACTTAGTCTGTAAGTAGGTTATATCTTAGTGCATTTTCCTATATTTCCTTATAATTATGGACAACTGCAATTTTTATGTGGCAAATCGTTATATAAAAATGTTGCCTTCTCAAAAAAAGAAGAAAAGCCATAGCAATTAAAAGAGAGACATGATGTCATAAAAAAAAATAAAGAGAGAGACACGTTCATGGAGTAGATGATATTTCCTGGATTTTCTTGTGAGTATTGCAAGGAGGAGGTACATCTTCATCAGTTGGTAACATGGGGAACTAAGGGAAAATATATTGCTTAGGATACAGAAAAGCTATTTTCTCCCACTTTTGCTGATCTTTTATGATAACCAAACATCCCCTTAGCTCACGTTTCTCTATGCTTTCTATGCTCTGGTTTCTGCCTAGGGAATATTTTTACTATACGATTAGCTTTGGATGGAGAAACAGGGGTATATTGTATCTGTCTGATGAATATGTGCATCTTGCAAGTATTATGTTACTAAGCATGTATAGTGTTATGAGGATATACCAACTGTGGCTCTGTGAGTTTGTATTAGGTAATGGTCCAAGCAATAGCTAAAGCTTTTTTCAGATTAGAAGTTTCATTGTAGATGCCATTATGTCGCTCTTTATTTACCTAACAGGACCATGCAGTTGAAATTGTTAGGAAAAATTCCTGGGGAACATTTGCATGATACTAATAATCTCTGTAGCCAATGGTTTCAATGCCTTTGACTAGTTAAACATGTAAATTTATTTTATTTTAATTACTAGATATTGAAGTTCATATGGTGCTTATATTGGATTCATCATTTTTCTGCATTGTACCGCTCATAGTGCTCTTTGCTAAGTGGAAAAATTTCAGATCGACTACTTTGGTGAAGATCCTTTGATAAATTGTTATGTAGTGCTTTATCAATCACATTGGATTCTATTCACAAGACAACAAAAGACGTTCATCATATCCGTGTTAAGTCCTATGTGAAATCTTTTCTGATTTTCAGGTGATTGGGGAATGCCATTCTGTTAAAATAAGTGATGAAGTAGCGGCAAAGTATAGAAGATCTGGTGATCTGCCAGACCACAAGATATTTCTTGAATTTTGCCTTCACATGGTTTTATATCAACCAACTTCTCAAAGGTTAAACTAGAGTTTATATGAGTATATTAGTTTGGTAATTTTGACATTTGAGAAGCTAATTGACTAACTTGTTGTAAAACAAAATTTATCATTACAGCAGCGCTTGCCCTGCCGGACTTTCGATTGCTCAATGTGATCGTGTTACTGGGAAACGACAATTGACAGATGACTATTTAAGAAATGTGAAGGTATTCAGTAGCTTAACTTACCATTCTGTAAACATTACATGGATTGATTTTTGTCCATCTCTGTTGACTATCTGAAGAAAACTTATTGTTGGTCTATCTCACATTATGCAGTTGGGAATCTTGAATGTCGTTCAAGCTATGGAACTGTCTACAGAACTTGTTTATCCCCTCTATGTGGCTGCCTCTTCAGATTGGTACTTCTTGTTTTTTTTGAAGCTATTTCTGCGGAACCTGATGTGTTTAGGTTTTTATTAAGGTAGTTGAATGTCTTCGCTCGCGTTTCTGATTTTAGAATAAATAACATCAGCTTCTTTGGTTTTCTTTGAAAGTCAAGAGTCTATTGTTAAGAGAGGAGAGGAGCTTCACAAGAAGAATGCTTCTGGTGTGAATTTGGAGGATGCAAACCTCGTGAGCAAACTGTTTGTGCTATTTAATGGTATGATATACATTATGTTATATTGCAACTTGTTTTACCCTGATAATGCTACGCCGGTGATTTATTACATCTTATTAGTGCTGTAATCGAAAGAAAATATATCTCTGTTAGGTTGTCTTTGCATAGGGTTGGAAGAGCGGATTTTTTATACTTGCAATTCCCTGATAAACTGTTTTTTGCTCTTTGATCTTCATAGTATATAATGGTAATTGCAAAAGTTTGTGGAGATTGTTCATTAATCTCACATTATTTACCAAAGATTTGTAGAAATCCTTGCTTGTAGTATAATCAGGTCAACAACAGCAATGCTTTTCCATTATTTTGAGCTGTCTTGATTTGGAGTCCCACATCGTTTATGGGATGGGAACATGGACTCCTAATATGGTCTTTGGACAATCCCCCCTCATGAGCTAGCTTTTAGGATTGGTTAGGTTTAAGGTCCATTTCTTTATCATGGTATTAGGGCTAATCCATCCCAATTTATTGTTTATGATGTTTCCGCCCTCGTCTTATTTTGTCCACACTTTAGATAACCAATCGTGGGCGTAGGGGGTGTTGGAGTCCCTCATTATTTGTGGGATGGGAATATAGACTCCTTATATGGTCATGGACAATCTTCCCCTTATGAGCTAGCTTTTAGGGTTGAGTTAGACAAAATGTCCATTTCTTTATCATGATATCAAATCCAAGCTCATCCCAATCTAGTTGCTCGGACTCGGGTGCGGGCACCCGAGATGGATGCGAATCCAAGAGTCAAATTCGGCAAAATTTAAATTTTAAGATTCGGGGGTGCGAATTCGAGTATGGGTACGGGTGCAGGGATTCGGCTAAAAATATTCAATATTATAAAATATAGTTATAATAATAATAATAATTTGATTTGAATTTTTGGTCTAATCCAAATAATGCACTCTCCTACATTGGACCATATAAAAGTATGAATTAATTATAACTTGTTACCAATAAATTTTTAAAAAATTATAATTCCTTTTATTTATCATAAAAAAGAATTAATCATATATATATAGACTAACTTAAATCAGATAATACAATTCATAAAGTGTCGTGCCTTTTCCTTCTTCTCCCAAGAAACCCTTCGCTTGCTCTATTTCGTTTTTTTTATAAAAGCTTTCTCCTCTGTTCTTTTTTCAAGAAAAAGACTCTGAATCCTTTGTTCTTTCCCATGGAGCCTCCGTCTCCTCTTTTTTCTTATACAAGAATAAATCTATGCCTCCTCTCTCTGTTTTTGTAAGCTTTGCCTTTTCTCTATTCTTTTTCATGGAGCAACCAGATCTCGTGACAACTTTGTTAGAGAAAAAGTCGTCAACTTTCAGGGCCAGCAGCCATGAAACTGATATCTTCTTCCCCAATTTTTTTCTTGGTTGTGGTCAAAGTATCCAGTTTGGATTGACCGAATCCAAAACGCACCTCGCATCCGCGACCGCACCAGTGTCGCGTCAAGACGGGTTCGGCTACAAAAATGAAGAGACCGCGCAACGTAGATCCCAATTGATTATTTTTATCGTGTTGGCTTTTCGTCTTGTATTGTCCACGCTTGAGATGCCTAGTCTTGGGCGTGGGGGGTGGTGGAGTCCCACATTGTTTGTGGAAGGGAACAAGGACTCCTTATATGGTCTTGGGTATCCTTCCCTTATCACTTATGATCATACTTTTGTGGTTGAGTTAGGCCCAAGGTCCATTTGTTTATCACTATATCAGATCAAGGCTCATCCCAGTTCATTATTTTTAATGTTGGGCGGTTGGGCCTCCCGTCTTATATTGTGGATGTCTAATCCTGGGTGTGGAGGGGTTGGGGGGTGGGTGGGT
>NC_028647.1:59065718-59069298 GCF_001406875.1 Solanum pennellii | reverse complement strand
GGGGGTGGGTGGGTGGGTTGTTGGAGTCCCACATTGTTTGTGTGATGGTAACATGAACTCGTTATATGGTTTAGGGCAATCCTCTCCTCATGAGCTAGCTTTTAGGGTTGAGTTAGGCCCAAAGTCCATTTCTTTATCATTTCTCCTTTGGGTCATCTTCAGAATCTGAAGCTGTTTTAATTCTCTTAGTTTTTTGGTAGCGTAGAAAATCTGCAATGTTCTTGCATCATTCTTGCATTGTGCTTTAGCTCCACTGATCTGTTCTTTAAATCAACTTTCTTTGGTTTTATTGAGATTCTGGCTAACCTCCACCATCAGTGTTAGCTTATTAACTTAGGATTCATTCTGATTATTTGTTTTTAGACTTCAGGTTTTTAGTTTTGATTGCAAATCGTAGAGCTATTTTCTGAGTGGCAGGTGAAGGCAAGTGGTAAAATTTGAGGAGTATCTGTTTGAATTGAAGATGCTCTAGGGATAAGCTGGATCAAGTTTTTAAAAGTATTGTCGGATTTTCCATCTCAATGAATGTTATCTTCTGAAGGTTTCTTTCCTTCTCAAAGAGGATCGAGACAAGTTATGGAAGATTTGAACGACATGATAAAAACTACACAAGGCAATGGATGGATTGGGGGTTTCAATGTGGCAAACTATCAAATTAGCAGGCTGGAAATCACTCATCTTCAATATTGCAGGTGACGTGACACCTTGATTTTTTGTGATGTAGAAGAGAGCCTTGAAGCCATTTATGAGCTCATATTAATTGGATGAAAAGTCAAACTTTCCAGCTAATGCAGTGCCAAATATACAACATATGACAACCATACTGAGAGGGGAAGTTGGTGTTACCCCAACTATCTATCGTGGGATGCTTTTGGAGGTTTAAACAAATCAAGAGATAGTTGGATTGGAGTCTTGGAAAGGTGTGAAAGAAATTAGCAAGATGGAAATTACACTACATTTCCTTGGTAGTAGACTGGCACTCATAAATTTTGTGCTGGATGCTCTGCCAACCTACTTGATGCCCTTATCCTATAGGCCTACACCTACAAGTGTTGAAAAGAAGCTTGAAACCTTGAGAAGAAATTTCCTTTAGTGAGGAAATAAATAGAAATGAGGATGCCATTTTGTTAAATGCGAAACTCTGACCATTAGCAACCATAAAGGGGGACTCAGAGTGAAAAACTTGAGAAAGCAGAATAGCGGTGGGTGAGGGTGTCAAATGGGCGGGTTGGGTTGAAACTGAAAATATTACAATGGGTTGAACGGAAATCGGGTTGGGTCTTGACCCGCCCAAGTTTACTTTGGGCTCAAATGGTTTGGGCTCAAATGGGCTAATAAACGGGTTGGGTCTTGACCCGTCCAATATGACACGATTAATCTCAATAATTTAACATATTGATATTTAACTTTTATAATCACAATTTGAATTTCCGCTGAAGAATTTTTTGTTAATAAGGTAACAAATTGATAGATAAATTCTAAAAGATGTTAAATAGATAATAATTCATACCTTCAATATTGGAACATATCTTAATAAATTTTTTTAAAACGGGTTGAAATTGGAGATTGAATTAGGTTCAATTGAGAATTCTCTTCAAACGGGTTAAACTTGAATGGATTGAGATCGAAACCAATTCAAATTATCTCGAGCCCAACCCTTTAAAATTCTGGGCGGGTTACCTATGTTTGAGTTCATTTGACACCCCTAGCGACGGAGGTTTACTAGGGAGGAACAGGCACTATGGGGCTGGGTATTAAAGCAAACATATGGAAATGAAAGTTTTTTTATGAACCATTCTTTGGTACAAGTTTGTGGAATTACAAAGAACCTGTGGGGGAACTCTATCGACAAGCTGATTTTTAATGTAAAGGAGGGTGAGATAATTCTATTTTTGGAGGACAACTAGTTGGGGAGGAAGCCTCAAGCAATTATTCTCTTACATGTATGATTTGAATTAACTACAGGGGGCTACAATGAAGGAGCTTTGATTTGGACAGGGGTGGAACCTCACCATCAGAAGACTTCTTTTTGATTGGGAAGTGCCCGACTTTGCTAATATTCTGGAGCAATGCAGAGGACTACAGGAGGGAGAACATGCACTTAATTGGCAAAAACACAGAAACAGTCAACTCAGCATAAAAAAATTGAATCAAAGGGGAGCTCAACTCAATTTATGGCCTTGGAAGCATATTTGGAGTGTAAAGATACCATACAAAATGAAATGCTTCACTTGGTTAGTAGCCAGAGAAGCTGTCCTTACACAGGAAAACCTAGGAGAAAGGGGGATATGAATATGTTCAAGCCTTCAAGGTGTTATTTGTGTAGACAAAAGGCAGAGAACCATCTGTTTCTACATTATAATGTGACTAGTCAGTGGTAGGATTGTTCATCTATCTCAAGGGTATTGGGTGAGCTTTGTCACGAAGAACATATGTACTTTTGTTATGTTGGAACACACGGAGAAACTTTCCTACTAAAAAAGATAGATGAAAAATTGTCCCATCAATTATTTGTTGAACTCTTCGGAAGTAGAGAAGTTCAAGATGCTTTGAAAATACAAGTGATCCTACTATTAAGATCAATTTGTTCAAACTCAAAGGGTATTAGGTGGGGCAAATGTGAGGAAGAACATTTGAACTTCCAATAGAGGAGAACTTTACCACTAACAAAGACAAGTGTAAACTTGTCCTAGCAAATTCTCTACTTGTCGCTAGGAGACAGACAAGGAATGGAAACTCTGTCACACCATAAATATCTCAAAACACGAAGCTGCTCCTCATATGTAGTAGCTATGTATAAGGATCGAGCTATTTTTGCTTCAAACACTCTCTTATTTCTTTTTCTCCGTATTGTCTACATTACAAGTGCTAATTGAGCAATATCCACACACCGACATCTTTTTTTATATCCTCTAAATGTCTAACTAGAGTTCATTCTCTGCAGTTGCCGACATAGTTAATTGTATCTTGAACCATCTTAAAGCTTCCACCACAGACGTGATGTTGCATCATGTTTGATGATGCATGCAACAAAAGATGATTCACGTCCTCTCTCGAGTGTTTACGGGAAGCATGAACAAACATATGTGATCCTCTTCTTTCTCATGTTTTCGATCATCAAAACCGCACCCATAGGTACCAATCACTTGAAAAAACGTTTTTTTTTTCACCCTAGGAATCTAAGCTAATATATGAGGAAACACACTATTTTTGTTTTGCTAGTAACATACAATACTTCAATCCAAGAGCTTGTTCTTGCTTCCAATACCCAACCGAGAATTCTGACTCTGCTGGTAAGGTTTGGTTATAGATCATTTCAAGTAGACCTTGAAACTCTTCTATATCCGATTCATCAAAAGTTACTTCAAGATTTGCACTTGTAATCTTTGGACCTATTAGATTGTCATCAACAATACAATAGATGTTTTAGAAAGTGATCCTCAACATGTTGTTCCTGCACCACCATCTCCTAGATGTTAACCCTATACCAGTCCTAGCTGGAATTAGATACAAACATTAAATTCCTCCCACCCCTTCTTTGAAGGTCACTCCCAAAAGGCATAGTGATATATATATATAT
>NC_028647.1:59055452-59065164 GCF_001406875.1 Solanum pennellii | reverse complement strand
ATATATATATATATAACCACGATGTCTGGGCAAGCTTGCGTGCACCTCGACTAATTTCACAGGATACTTACGACCTGCCACCAGCATCACGTACCCGCCAACTATATCCATCAAGACTAGACGAAATGGGAAGCAATCACCTAGTATTTTTGTCTTTGGGAGAATTTGAATTTGAGTCTTCATGGTGTTCAATCCACTTCATCATTTCATTGACTACTAGGCCACACCCTTGGTTGCGGGCATAGTGGTATTTCTTATTCTTGACTCCCCTTCCATGGTGCCATATTTCTCCCATATCACCTATCTCAATAAGGCATAGTGGTGTTTCTGGTTTTCCACCACCTTTCATTTGTGTCAAGACTTGTATGGACCATTCATCTTTCAACTTGCTAACTGCAACCAAATGTTTTTTAGGGGCATGATAAGACTTCATAGTCTTCATTGTAATGTTTTCTTTTCTAAAGTAATGCTTCTAGGCACGGAACTGAAAGTGGAGACTTTTAAGAACCCAAAACATAGTATGCTATTAAAAAAGATAGCTTTATCTATTTCCTAGTAGAATATTTCTGCACAATATTAATTAATTTTAACCCAATGAACAAACAACAATATGCACAACAATAATTATTGGTCCAAACCATTAAAAGTTACGTGTTCCTAGCTTAAACCATGTGTTATAGACTGTTAAAATAAAATATTCACAACTACTACGCCTCAATCCCAAATAAGTTTGGGTCAAGTGTACAAATTTTCCTTCTCTGTTTAGGCTCAACTCATGTGATCATCACCAAATAAAAATAAAACTGAAAATAAGTCAAATATATGAAGCTATAGTAAAATTAATAATTGTAGAAGTTCTCTAACTAGACTAAAAGCCCGTTTGGATTGACTTTAAAAAAGTAGCTTTTATGTCAAAAATAAAAAGTTAAACTGAAATTTCTATTTAAGTCATTCTTGACCTTGCCAAACACTTCCTAACTTATTTTAAGTCATTTTTGTCTTATTTTAAGTTATCTTTTTTTGATGAAGTTTTTTAAGTTATTTTTATGTTACCAAACACTTTCAGAAGTCAAAAACTGACTTAAAAGTAGGTTTGACCAACTTTTAAGCCAATCCAAACACCCTCAAAATCGTATTCCCGACTAGTAGATATAAACATATGATCTTTTTCCTCCATTATTGTCCTATCTTTAGCTAAGTCTGCGTTGATTAAAAATTAATTATTCACGCGTGTAAAAATTGTAGGGAAATATTTTTCTTCGGAATAACATGTTGCCGAATATAACAATTTATTGAATCAAATTGACTTCCAATACTAGAAGGGAAACTATCATTTCTCTAACATAAATACGTTTAGCTCACTTCAGACATTGTTACTACAATACTACCATAAGAACAATTCCATTCCAGAAAGTAGTAACATTTATACCATATAAATAGATCATTCAAAAAGTAGAAACATACATGTGAAGGTAGGTTTGTTGTCACCCAAAGTGCAATTTTTAACAAAGAGCCGCACAACAAATGGAATTAGTCAAGTTATTAACAGGTTATTCACCCCCCACTTCCACCATGACCTGCAACTATTATGTGAGGAACATATCTATAGAGGTTTTTGGTGCCATTCACTCATTGGTGTTATTGAAAATTATTTTTTAGGGGTTGTTTGGTAGCTGGATAAGAAATAAATTATTCATGTATTGATTTCTGTATAACTTATATGAAGTTTTTGGTGCCATTCACTCATTGGTGTTATTGAAAATTATTTTTTAGGGGTCGTTTGGTATCTGGATAAGAAATAAATTATTCATGTGTTGATTTCTGTATAACTTATATGACGTTTGGTAGGTAGATATAAAGTAAGTTATTCATGTATAAAATTAATATGATGTTTGGTTGACAATTTAGAAGCCCGCATAACTAGTACATGTATAAGTTAGGAAGGAAGTCTATGTATTATTTTATGCAAGATAGAAGGTGGTATAACTAATATATTTATAACTAATACATGAATAACTAATCTCTACATAACTTATACTTGCATAAAATAATACATAAATTCGCTCATAACTAATCCCTACATTACTAACATTACTAATACCTTTATACTCTAACCAGCTAGCAAACAACCCCTAAGTGCTTTTGTCTGATTTTCCCTCAATTTTTATTTCTGATGCATATCTTGTTGAGTTATAGATTATTTTGCTCTATCAGATGCAGATAATGCTAACGGTGTAGCTGTTTTTGTAGGTACCGCTGGAACTGACCAAATTCCACCAGAGTCTAGAGTTAGTCCTGGAAATCCATCTTTGAGAGCAAAACTGATGTCTATTTTTTGCCGATCAATAACTGCAGCAAACAGTTTTCCGTTGACTCTACAGTGTATTTTTGGCTGCATATACGGTAAAAATGCTGTCTTGGTGTAGAACTGGGAATGCTCGGAAACCATTATCGCATTTTGTAAAGCATTAGAATCATCAGTCATCTCTTAAAGGGGACCATAAAAACGTCCAAAACTTCATTTATGGCTTGCGTTGTTTCTTCAAGATTGTGTGCTTGTATATTAGCTTCTTTTATACACACAAATGTAGGATTTAAGCTCATGTAGACTCCCACTCTGAAATTTCTGCTTGTCTAGAATGGTTATGCTTGCCATTCTGTGATCCTCATATGGGTAAAAATGTTTTTTCTCTATGTTTATGATTTTCTCTAGAGTGGGCTACGAAAGTACTCCTTCTGTCGCAATTTATTACGTAGTTTAGATTTCTAAAGTCAAAAGTTTTTTGTTTTGACCGTGCATTCGGACATACAATTTTAAAGATTTTTGAAAAACAATTTACATATTTAAGAACTACATAAAAGTTACTTTAAGTCACAAGATTTACCAATTTAAATTATTTAAAGGGCATATCGAGCTTCCTAATTAATCTAATTTTCAAGGGATGTGCCAAGAGCGATATGTTTCAATTTTCTATTTATGCTACCTCAAACATAGAGCAGTTATTTTAATTTGCATGTTATAAAGTGCTGCATCTTATTCTTTTATTGCATTAGTAAATATGTTAGGATTTTTTCTGTCATTTCTTCAAACTTCCAGTCTTACTATTATAGAAGACAAGTCATTTATACTTTTTGCTTTTATAGGAAGTAATACAACGTCAAGGTTGAAGCAATTGGGGATGGAGTTCACAGTATGGGTCTTCAAGCATGTAAGATTTCATGACCTATGAGAATCTCTCACAACATAGTGAAGCTTAACAATCCTGTCATGTGCTAATGAAGGAGCTCAAACATTGTCCAATATAGGTTAAAGAAAGATGTGGGAAGTGCAAAAACAGTTAGGGAAACTTGAGAACATTTGTTTCCAAAACTTAAAGACTCCTTTTCATGATTATAGAGGCTTGGAGATGCCTTCACTAGATAAGTTGAAGTTCATTTCACTAGTTCACCGTGAAGGTGCCTAAGTATATGCACGATGTGGCTTTGAGTGCTCTTCTTGATTTCCTGACCGCTCTATCCAATTATATATGCAAAAATGATTTGTTTTTTTACACCAAATGCATAAGTGGAGCATGAAAGAACTTTTCATATTCCTTACTTTCCTTCCATTGCATTGGAACATCCTCTTCATCCTATCATTCAAATTGTCCTAGAAAAGGTTTGCTGCTTTTATCTGGGGTACCATGCTTCCTTAGTCCAACTCAGAACCACACTATGGTGCAATAATAAGTAATGTACATCTTTCTTGCACTCGTTGGATGAACAATACTAACTTACAAAGTTACAATAACAATATGTTCCCCATGTCTAAGATTTGCTTGCTCTAACTATTGCATTCCCTGATTACTCTCTATGTGGAGGAAAAGAGACTTCCTCTTTTGCTGTTATACTCCATATCTTCTGCCCTTCATCCCGTCTTTCCATTAAGTTACATAAGTACTAAGGTTACCTGGACCTACTTATACTTGGTCCTCTATGTAATTTATCATCTGCACCTAGTGTACGTGTAATCTTTTGTATAAACACTCCAATTCCTACTATTTCCAATACTAGATAACTCCTCTGAAGCATATCTCTCAATTATTCCCTGAATGTTGTGATGATCAACTAGAGTTTTTCTTTTTAAAAGACATCGGAGAAATTCGTTGTATTTCAGTTCTGAAGCACGGTGGATAATGAGTCCATTTGTAGTTTTTTCTCCACCTAAATATCAGATTTGGTTCACTGATTAGGGTTCAAGCTCAGGTGTCCTACAGCATAGTTAGCACAATACCACCTATGCTGTTTGAACCAAAACTTGGGAGCAAATCACTTAGAGGTGTCCTCTCACTAGCACTGTGCTTAACCGTAGATATGACGAATAATATCCAATTACCATTATGAACATTCGAGCCAAGAACCTCATGGATTCATCTTTCTCCTTTATAATGCCTTTATGGATATGCCGTCCTTAAAGACTCATTATTTAATGTGAGAATCATCCGTAACATGATGCCCTACATATGCACTACTTGCCTTTTTCCATAATGCATCCAACATTGGTTAGTAAGTTAAGTGACAATATGAGAATCAAGTGTAAAAATACTTCAGTTATTTGTTAGTGTACAACAAGAAAAGAATATAATATGAGTCTAAGGTTTGACTGTTATAGACTCATTCGTGGGTAAGGTTTGTGCACGGCGAGGCCATCAAGTTGAGACCATCACGGACTGTCATGTTGATTGGAGAGGTAATAGGTTATTGATTGGAGATTGATTTTTTTTTTTATAGAATATAGAAAGTGTGCAGCGAGGGTGCTTGTAAATCACTAGGTAGCCTAGCTCGACCTAAGCAATACCCAAAAGTCCACACCTTTCTTGGCCGGACCAACCCAACGGGCGATTTTCGACAAGTCTTTCTGAATTGGAAGAACAAGAAGGGGAACTGACCTCTTCTATTGAACCTGAAAGTTGGAGATCCACTTTTGCTTATGCTGAAAATGACAAGATTTGTCTGAGGAAGAAGATGGTCTTTGGCTTCCAGTGACAATCCACTCTTCTTATGTACACCAATTCTTTAATAACTAAAGCAATTTCATTGAATCTAATTTCTCTTGACACTTATATTATCAATATATGCAGGGAACAATGGACCAGTTGAGGCTTATGGGCCCTGTTATACTGACTGGGATTCTGAAATCTCTTGATGGTTATTCAGCAGCAGAATCAGGTGCTATTGCTCATACAAGAATGAACTTTGTTAGGCTAAGCCCTTTGAGATTGATTAATTGGCTTAGTATAATTTTTAACAAGTAATATCTGTCCAGATGTTATTGCGCGGGAGACGAAAGCATTTGCCTTCCAAGCAATTGGCTTGCTTGCTAAGAGGATGCCTCAACTTTTTAGGTATGTACCATTTTTTTTTGAAATAGGTAACTTTGTATTCACACAAAAGAACTCATCAAGAAATTGATGAGGAGGGATTCTCAAACCCCCAGGGGGTGCCATCATTCTCAAATCGAAAAACAGATTTTGTAAATCTAAATTTACAGTTGGCCTATAAACTCCACTAAATTATCTACTTCCCCCGCTAAATCTTGTTTACACCAAAAATACAGAAGGCTAAGACTTCTCGTCTTGATCATCTGGGAGCTGCTGACCCTCCCTTCAAAGCACCTCTTGTTCCTTTCTTTCCATATTGTCCACCAAATGCAAGGGGGACATTTTCCACCAATCCTCCTTTGATCCTCTCTTCCCAATTCCTTGCCAGTGTGTTAGTACCTCAAAAGTGGTTCTGGGCATTGTCCAATTTACCCCAAGTATACAAACGAGCATGTTCCACAGATCTGTAGCCATCTTGCAACGCAAAAATAAATGGCCATTTACTTCAGCCTCCTGTTCACACATATAGCACCTTGAACAGATCTGTATACCTCTTCTTTATAGCACTTCGTGGGTTAGACAAGCTCTTCTAATTACCAACCAAGTGAAGCATGCAACTTTTAAAGGGATCTTAATCTTCCATATTAATTTCCAGGGTGTAACTGTTGTCAAAAGGTGATTAGTGTTCCTTTCCCTGTAACAAGACTTCACTGTAAAGACTCCTGTGCTATGCAATTTCGAAACTGGTTTGTCGGGCTCTGCGTTAATGCCAAGGAACAAATTTAAGGCCTGAAGTAGTTTTACTACTCTTCCTACCTCCCAATCATTTAGAGCCCTTCTTAAAATAAGGTTCCAGCCTTGAGGACTCCACATTTGTGCTATAGTGTCAGTCTGTTGTAGGCTTATAATGTACAAGTCAGGATAGAGTATCCTCATTTTCACATCACCTAGCCAAATCTCATTCCAGAAGCTGATCATCCAGCCATTCCCCACTCTGAAAGTCGCATGCGAATTGAATCAGTCCACATTCTCCTGATAGTTTTCCATACTGGGCACCCAAAAGTGCCATTCACCTCTTCAGTTATCCAGTTGTTCTATAGGCCGTTTTTCTCAGCTATGAATCTCCTCCATAATGCTGTATCTTTGCAACAGAATCTCCACAGCCATTTTTGCAACAGACTAGTGTTCTGAGTACTTAAGTTCTTATTGCCCAGACGTCCTTGTGATTTGTTCATTATCACATCTTCCTATTTAATCAGAGTGTATCCTTGCTTCTCTTTGTTCCCTTGCCAGAGGAACACCCTTCTCAACTTGTTGAGTTTCTTTTCTAACTTTTTGGTAGTGGAAAAAGACTTAGTATAGAAGTTGGGAGGGCATCCAAAACTGATTTTATAAGTCACTCTACCTCCCAGAGACAAATATTGACTCTTCCACCTTGTCAGCTTCCTTTCACTTCTCTCCAAGACTTCACTCCATACTTCTAATTCTTTGTTCTTGGCTCCCAAGGACATCCCCAGGTATTTGGTGGGAAGAAAAGCCACTTGGCAGTCCAGGTTGTCGGCTAGGCCTTGCATATTATTGACTTGATTAACTCTGGGAACAGGCAGCTGTGTTTTCTTTTCACTCTCCCTCTCTTCTCCAGACGTCCCTCCCCTCCCTCCTCCCTCCCTCCCTTCCCCGGGGCCTTTCTTTTGTTTGCAGCTAAATTAGATACTTTTTAATGTGCCATTTTCTTTTTGAATTTGTTACAGAGATAAAGTCGATGTTGCTTCAAGGCTCTTTGCTGCCCTGCAATCTGAGGCCCAATTTCTCCGTCTTACTATTCAAGAAGCAACAAATTCCCTTGCTTTTGCTTACAAGGTTCTACTTTCTAAGCTGTCAACACTATTTGTCGTATATTTAAATTTTCTATATCTCCACCCATCTTTTATTACATCTTTTGATGGCTATTTGGTTTCAGGGTGCACCACAAAATGTATTAAATGATCTGGAGGCGCTCCTTCTGAGAAGTTCTCAAGTGGTAGGATACATTTGTACTATTGATTCCTTTTTTTTGTTCCAGTGTTATGCTTGTTTCCGTCAACTTTAGGGACTGTATTTAATATGGATGCAGGTTGTTATTTATTGTTTAATTCGATGCAAGCTGTTATTTATTGTTTAATTCGTTTTCTTTTTCAAAAGGAGGAAAGCGAAGTGCGCTTTTGTGCTATGAGATGGGCAACCTTGTTGTTTGACATGCAGCATTGCCCAAGCAGATTTATTTGTATGGTTGGAGCTGCTGACACTAAGCTGGATATAAGGTTAGCTTATGATGTTTGCTGGTTAACATTAAGTGAAGATTCTTGTTTAGCAAATAGCAACTGTTCGATATCTTTCTACAATAATCACTTACGACCATACTAGTACTTTTGCATATTTAGAATCTTTGCTGAGCTTTTTACAGGTTCCCTCATTATTGAAGATTCTGGTTTAGCAACTGTTCGATATCTTTCTACAATATCACTTACGACCATAGTAGTACTTTTGCATATTTAGAATCTTTCCTGAGCTTTTCACAGCTTCCCTCATTGTGTAGCTTAATGTTTCAATTGTAAGTTGGTTAACTTGTCAATTTAGATAATCTGTATCTCTCTTTTGGTTACTCGTTCTTGGTATGTAATACAGAATGGCAATCTGGCATTTGACAATTAATCCTTGATATATGGTTATGCTTCTCAACATGAATAATTGTATCTAACTTGAAAAATAGACCAGTTTTCTGTGGAATTCTATGGCAATAATTTTATCAACCATGTTGAGTAATTTCTAGAAAACCATATATTGGCATGGGCTTCTCTCCTTTTTGTTCACTACTTGTATCCTGGGACTTAAATCCCACAACCAGTTATCAAAGGCACATTTAAACCTTGAAGCGAGTCTCAAAACGAGTTGAGCGCTTTCCCTCACTTAATGTGCGCTTCAGTGTCGTCATCAAGACTCCAAGAGATACTTTTCCTTGTGAATGAGCATTTCTTGAAGAGGTGACGCTAAACCATTGACATTTTACATTATCGTAAAAACAATCAATTTCCTTGTCCATATATTTGTTATTCCTGCCTATATTATTAGTCTTGGACTACACATATATATAGTTGTATATCTTCTCCATTTGCACATTTCTCAATAAAGCTCACCCTTTATTTGCGCTTTTAACTTAAAGCCCCAACAAACCTTAGAACTTTTGGACTTATCGTTTTTGATAAAACTGTCCACAACATCAGTAAATTATTACCTTTTCTAAAAAATTCTATTAGTCATTTGGTGATGCTGTTCCTTCTGAGTCATGAACCTATTCCACTTTAATTTTAACTGTAACACCATTCCTTGAAGCTTTCTCCCCCTTTTTCTGGTCAACAAGTGTGGTTCTGCACTAATTTTGTAATTTGGATCCTTCAAGTGGAAGAATGTATTCCATTTGTGTTAGTGTTTGCAAGCTAATAATGATGGTAGAATGGAGGGTGGAGATGTGAGAACCCTGGAAAACTAACTATAGGTTTGGGACAGCCAGTCATAGTGCACCTGTTCCACATACTGGCATTGTGGATGCTTTAATGCAACCAGAAGTTTCATTCATATCGTGAGTCACTACCAAAGATATGCCTATATCACATTATACAACCTTCTCATCAAATGTGTACGACTTGAGAATATTTTTTTAGTAATTTTTACTTAAATTTTGAGGTAAGGCTCTGTGGAAGTTGGCAATTGTGAGAACAAATTACACTTGGTAACACCAGATTGTTCGAAATGTGAATGCCGTCTGCTTTTGTCTGCGTGTGGAACGGTGTTGGCTTCTCCGTGGATGCTATTTTAATAGGATGATTCCTTACTGTATCTTCAATTGAACACCAAAGAGATCCATCTAGAGACCTTTTATGCATAGTTCACTTTATGTAGGTGGACATGTTGCCCTTATAACTCTTCATCTACCAGAGAATATGTAACAAACTTGTCAATAAGGCCTTGCCCGAGTGTTGTGGTTGCGCTGGCACTGGCAGAACATGAATGTTCAGGTTCAGTTCTCTCTACCAGCATAAACTGTTGATAAATAGTTTATGGTATCTTAGGCCTAATGTAAAATGCAATTAGCTAGATTATATTCAACAATGGAGGAGGAAAAGCCCTTTGATCAAACAAGTTTTAGCCTCTTACAGTAAAGTGTGCTTCCCTCCCCCCTAATCCCAAAAAAATTGTCTCTCCCTCCTCGTTTGGTGAAACATGGTAAGATTATATAGCTGACCCCAACTTGTATGGGACTAAGGCATGGTTGTTGTGGTGCTTGTTTATGTAATTTTCTTTTTCTGGGGGGGGGG
>NC_028647.1:59035815-59055045 GCF_001406875.1 Solanum pennellii | reverse complement strand
GGGGGGGGGGGGGGGAGAGAGGGGAGAGGGAGGAGGAGGTTGGTGCATTTTGAACTTCATCTAAGTTCACTCCACTATTTTAATTTTCTGAAATTTGGTCTAATTGATGTGGGTTCCCTACCTAATGCGGAAAATGAGAGTCACATGGAGTGAAAAGGCTTGAAGGTTTTCCTCCACTGAATGTAAGCTAGCCCATAGATATTCTGAGGATCCTAGGGTCCAAATTGCAAAGATGAAGCCAGAAGAAATAGCTTCCTGTAACTCCCTAGGTGTTATTCTGGAAAAACTGTCTCCTGCAAATATGTGGCTGCTCATTTTCTTTATCCTTTCAAATGGGTTCTGGAGGATAGAATAATAGTAGACTAGTAGTGATGGAAAGAAAGTAAGAAGTAACTAAAACAGAAGACATGGTATTCCTCATTGTTGAAAAAGTTTCTTTTCAAGTTACGTGCAATGCATTGTTGGGTGATTTCTTCGATGGGTTAATAAATATCTCCTCTTACTATAAACCGTCTGCAAATATGCAACTTGTTTTTTCCGTAGGGAAATTGCATTAGAAGGTTTATTTCCTGATGAAGATCAAAGGAAAGCAGTAAGCAAAAGCCTCAACTTAAAGTACCCAAAACTTTCTGACATGCTAGACTATATTATCCAACAGCAGCCTGCGCTGTTAGATTCTGCTAGCGTGGGAGGTTCAAAGCTTCTTTTCCCATCAAAATCTTATGTGGCTATGATCAAGTTTTTGTTGAGGTGCTTTGAGGCAGATATGAAACAGAATAATTTGGTGGAAGGTGCCCATTTTTCGGCTACAGTTGAGAAATTATGCTTGCTTCTTGAACATGCAATGGCTTATGAAGGTTCTGTTGACCTGCATGCTAATGCCTCCAAAGCGCTTATATCTGTTGGATCTCATATGCCCCAGGTAGGCTCACATTTCCCTCGAATGCTTGAAGAAGAGGACCACACTAAATTCTCATTTTATATCTGATGTATGGATTCAGGAATTTTTGGTCTTCTAATATAATTGACAGGTGATAACTTCTCGATATGTTGATAAAGTTGCATGGATGAAGCAATTTCTGGGGCATATTGACTTTGATACACGTGAATCTATATCTCGCTTAATTGGAATTGCTTCCTGTTCACTTCCTCTTCACAGTTTGTCTGATCTTATTAGTGAATTGATTGCCTCAATCAGTACAACACCTAAGTTAAGGTTGTAGCTTGGATTATTTAACATTAGCTGTTTGTTGCTTCTTTTGGATCATCTCCCTTGTTGGAGCGGATCATCTCCCTTGTTGGAGCAACTGCATTGGCTTCCTGATGATATAATGCATTATCAATTCTTCCAGGTTCGAGATGCAGCATGGTGTGCTATGTACTTTAGGCTATGTTACTGCAAATTGCATGTCAAGAACTGTTTCTGTAAGTTTTTTTCCTTTGGCATTTTGCATGTCAAGAACCGTTACTGCAATGTGCATCCAGGTGCTTTTTGTCAATTGATGTAAAATGCATTTTAGAATATCAGTGTACTTGATTTAGATGGATACTTTGTTAGCGGAGTTTAGTTGTTGCATATATGCTTCATGTATTATAACTCTGGTTCTCTTCCTGAGTATGACCTAAAACAATGCTTCAAGAGTAGGTGGTACACCGGCTCTGCATCATAAAAAGAGTGAAATCATTTAACTTCCAATTCCTAATCAACCCTGTGGATAGTCAAAGTTGAGACTGAAATATGCTGATCGCGTAAGTGAGTCAAAGCAATTATGCCTTGCCATATTTTCCAGAGTTAGGTCATACTAAATTCTGCATGTTCTAGTGTATTATAGGTGTAGGTGTATTGTGTAAGAATTAAGGTAGGATAAACAAAATTAGTTTTCTATATTACTTTGGTCCCCTCAGGACGACTAGAGCTTATTCAATTTTTACTAAAATTTTGAAGTTGCTTCCACTATATGCTTCCTAGCCAGATACCTTTCATTCTTTTTGTCCTACTTGCATGGTTCCTACCTTTAACGACCAAATATTTCTTCTTTGTTTAAAATTGAAGTTCCTTTCCAATCTTCTTGTTTCCTCTAATCCTCCTTTCTCTGCCTGGTTTTCCTGACCTGCTTCTGACACCCTCTTCTGGTCGCTGATGCTATAGCTGTATTTTAATCCTTAGAGGTGGCCTTCTCATCCTTTTCTGCTCATTTGGTTTATTAAGCCTTGGGGCAAAGGGTAACGGAACTGGAAAAAATTGTGGAACTGCGTTAAATTGGTTTTTTGATAGTTTAGGAGGGGTATAGATGATAGATCTTTTAGTTTTGCTTACTGTATACTCCTGATGTACTTGCCACTGAAATACACCATTGGTGTATTGCTGTCTATATTATGATAACTTTCTCAAAAAAATTGTTTTTTGTTCAGGGTAGCGCGGAAGTCAGTTCTCAGGTTAGGACCAAGTTAGTTTTGTTTAATTGGTAAGTAGAACCAAGTTAGGGTAAGGTCTGTGTACATGCTACCCTTTTAAGTTCCCAACTTGTCCGAGAGCACCCCGAGCCCCTTGGGTCTCAACCGGAACTTTACCAACAAGTTCATATCCAACCTATTCAAAGTCTCAAAAACATGATTTGGTACACAAATACTCGGAATGAGGGGTTGGGTTGTTACAATGTTAACTGATATTAGCACATGTTAAGATCTGAAATTGGCCAATAATCATGTAATAGCACCACTTTTTTCTTTATGGAATGTAATTTAGGTGTGGGGTGATTCACTTAACAGAGGGATGATTGGTTTAGGAGAGAATGTTGCAGTCGCGGGATCTATTAGGATCAAATTTAGCACATGTTCACATCAGTAACTCACATTGAATACCTGAAATTGACCAACAACCTGATCATGTTGTAGAAATGAATGCAGTCATGTGCTTAGTGAGAATTCTAGTTTTGAGGCTTGTCTGGCAAAATGAAAGACTGTGGCTTTTGGAAACCTAATAATGCATGCTTTCAGGACAGCCAGATAGCAAAAATATTGTGTATAGTCTAGCACAAAGACAATAGATGCTGATTTGGGATGCTTTGATTTTATTGTCATCTTTAAGACTTGAGAGTTATCTATTGCATGGTAACTTAGAAATAAAAAATGAGTCCAATTTTTTTCAAAGATTTACCATCTTAAATGTACACAACTTGTGGATAAACCTATGCACTAATTGTTTATTTCATTATTGATCTTGTATTTATTGATTTTGTTTCGATAAGCTTTCCTGTTGGTTACATAGATATTTGTGTTGCTTTTCTTTCTACATGTGACAGATCCCAGAAGCTTTACTCCAGAGTACACTTAAATGTCTGGTCGATGTTGTCAATTTAGAGACTGCCACATTGGCTTCTTTTGCAATGCAAGCGCTGGGCCATGTTGGACTTTGTGTCCCATTGCCTCTCCTGCTGGTAGACTCTAGTTCAGGTGTGTTTGCATATTTATTGAGGCTACTATAGAATCTGTGTGTGAAGCATGCTTTTAGTTTGATTTTACTTAACCAAGCTTAAAACTGCAGTTCCCATATTGGTTGTCTTGCGTGAAAAGTTAAGCAAGCTGCTTGCTGGTGAGGATGTGAAAGCAGTGCAGAAAATTGTTATTTCGTTGGGACACTTGTGTGTCAAGGAATTATCCTCTTCACATCTAAATATTGCTCTTGACCTGATTTTCAGTCTAAGCCAGTCAAAGGTAAGTGAAATTTCCTCCATTGATGGCCCTAAAGGTCTTTCTCTATGTTGGTGACATGCACAAACACTCTTTTTCTCAGGTTCACAGCTGGAGGAAAAACCTTCTTAATTGTTATTATAATATCACTGCTAAATAATGTCTTTCTTGTGCTTCTGCGTCGCATACATCGAGTTGACATTATTTCATTTCCATCTGGGTTTCCTATTTTTGTTGTTGATCAGGTAGAAGATATCTTGTTTGGTGCTGGGGAGGCATTGTCATTTCTATGGGGTGGTGTTCCTGTTACTGCTGACATGATTCTTAAGAGTAACTACACTTCACTTTCCATGAGTTCGAACTTTTTGATGGGAGATGTGTCTTCTACAAGTTCTACCTGTGTGGAATCTGAAGCCAATGAAGATGGCCATGGTACAGTTAGAGATGCAATCACTAGAAAGATTTTTGATGATCTATTATACAGTAGCCGGAAACAAGAGCGCTGTGCTGGCACTGTCTGGCTTTTGTCGCTGACAATGTATTGTGGTCAGCACCAGGCTATCCAGAAACTGCTTCCTGACATCCAGGTATCTTGAATTTAACTTGATGCTGACAGTTCCATAGCAAAACCTTATAATACATACCTGGGAAGAATTTCGAACTCGTTTGGGTTTAATCCTAATGTTGTTGTATCTGGGAGAAGTACTCAAACTATTGCTTTTCAGCTCTATTAGCCTTTTGTATATGCTGCCAGGACAGCCTTTTATTTCTTTTGATTATTGGGATATATTATTAGTAAAATATAGAAATTATTACAAGCTTTGACCTTCCTAGGGATAGGATTTCTTATTTGATTCATAAGTAAATAATACAAAAGATGGCAGTATATCATAGTACAAAAGTAAACCAAAAACTTGGATTTTGCTTCCATGCTTAGCTAGTGTGTCCACCAACTGGTTAGCTTCTTTGTAGATACACTGAATCCTTGTGTTTCCCAATCTAGTCAGGTAAATCTGCAGTCATCGATTACATTTTTGATGATAATCATTCCCGTTAGAGATCATGTTTATTGTTTCATAGTCGGTCTCAATTATGATTGTCACAATTTTGTTTTGAAGAGCAATGTTGAGACAGCTTCAAGCACCTCTCTTCCCCTGATAAATACAATTTTAATAACTAACCACTGGGGTGCTTTTTAAACTGTGAGGCCTATGCTTCTTCAATTATCTATAGACATCAAAGTGACCTCCTTTTATTTTGATGTTTCCGAAGAAAACATTTTACCAGAGCCTTTTGAGCCACTGACTCTTGTACTATTGTAGGAAGCATTCTCTCACCTTCTGGCTGAGCAGAACGAGCTTACACAGGAGCTGGCATCTCAGGGACTTAGTGTTGTGTATGAGCTTGGTGATGCTTCTATGAAGAAAAGCTTAGTGAATGCTCTTGTTGGCACTCTTACTGGCTCTGGGAAGAGGAAAAGAGCTGTCAAGGTTTGATGACTACTTTTATCTTGCTCTAATTCTTGACAATCTTTCCTCGTGTGTTATACTATGAATACCCAATTTTTGCTCTGAAATTAGTTCTTTTTTTTTTAATTTGTTCCTAGCTTGTAGAAGATTCTGAAGTGTTTCAAGAGGGTACAATTGGTGAAAGTCCAAGTGGAGGGAAACTAAGTACTTATAAGGAGCTTTGCAACTTGGCAAACGAGATGGGGCAGCCGGACATGATTTATAAGTTCATGGACTTAGCCAATTATCAGGCATCTTTGAATTCTAAAAGAGGTGCAGCCTTTGGATTCTCCAAGATAGCCAAGCATGCCGGGGATGCTCTGCAACCTTACTTGCATGCTCTTGTTCCAAGACTCCTTCGTTATCAGTACGATCCTGATAAGAATGTGCAGGTACTTCCATATAAGTGCTTGTGCCAAGCTGGTGTTCTGTGTTCTCCTAGTTTGGTTGGGGTTTAACTTAATAGTATTCAATTCAAGCAACCCTAAAGATCATTTTGGCTGTTTCAGGTGATATGTGAACTATTTAGTTTGTTATATCATGTTCTCAGAATTTGTGTAAGATGGAGATAAAGGTGGTTCCCGTGCAATTTGTTATGTTAATTTTTTGTATTAAATAAGCTGATATCCTACTGTCTGTGATTGCTTTGGCGTTTTAGCCTTTAACTAAGAAATGTTTCGTTTGTTATTATATGGTTATGCTTTTTTCAGAAGTTGTGGTAAGAGGGAAAAATAGGGGTTACCATGCAAAGGAAGACAGCCAAAGAAAGCAGGGGGAGGTGTAGGGGGGTGTGGTGTAAAGGGGAGAGAAAAACAGTTCAAAAAACTCCCGTTGATAAACCAAAAGTCTCCTTTCTATATTTTTTCAACGGACGGACACAAGAATTTTTTTTGCAAACGGAGAAAATTGTTTACTTTTCTCTGTCTTAATTTACATATTTTCATAATGAATACCCTGCCCAACCCGGAACACATTAAATATTGAGACTCAATATCATTGCTGACCGGCGTTTTATTTGCCGCTGGCGAGATATGGCCATTGGGCCGCCTTGTCGCATGGATTTATCTAGAATTTCAATTGTTCTTCGATCTATTATTTCAGAAGCCCCTACCTGAAGAGGAAGATATTCTCGGTCAATATTGCTTTGGGACTTGGAATTATGATAATGGCTTGTGGAGGAAAGGGAATGTTGGAGAAGGTGAAGAGGTTTTTGAAGATTATATATTTCATGGTGGCGATGTTGGCATCATGGCTGGTACTATCGGCGCCACTGATCGTGGCAATTGGGGATGTTTTGGTACCAAGTGTGTTGATTTCGACCTTTACATGCATAAGATGTTACAGTTTCAAAGAACATTTGCAGAGATATGCCTTCAGAAGCACATTGATGGACATTCCTCTCGTTTCTGTGATGAGATTTTTTATTATCACCTCTGTTTATTCTCTGTGTGATGGCCCTGCTAAGCATGGACCATACCTTGGAACGGTTCTATTCTGTTCCATCATTTCCATTGTTCTTCTTTCTGTCAAAGCTTGTATTTTCTGTCAATTCATATCTGGAGGTTGAAGCTTCATCTTCTATCTAAAGGCAAAAGGCCTCATCTGAAAAAGTCATGGGGGTGTGCCTGTGTTGTTTCTTTCTTCGGTAGTCTTAGCTCTTGGACATGCTATAATTGCTTAAGAACAAGCTTTTGAGCAAGGAGGAAGCTTTTGTTTCACCGAGTTGACCCAGAAGCTGTCCTTTCGTGCAAAGTTGGATTCTCTTCATACAGTAAGGTACCACAATCTCCAATTCAGACAAGGTAAAACAAGAACTGAGAGTGATATGAGGAGAAAACTTGCAGGATCGGCTCATGAGGATGGGAAAGTCCCTGCTATATTGCTTGCTGATGTTGACAGTTCATTTATTTCTTGTCTTGGGCTCTCTCTTCATTACAAACTTTGCTTGCCTGGCTCACCTTACTGTTCTTTGTCTTTCAGACCTTCTTCTGCTCACCCATTGCATGTTTTGTCTCAAAGTGATTATCGTATTGGAGGTGCCACAGTAGTCAATTTCATACCCACACTCTCTTTATGCCTCTTTTAGATGAGTCTCCAACTTTCCCAGTTCTGTCTGAAGAAATCCCTAGTTTCAGCCTAGATGAAACTGGTGATGAAGATGATGTTGTCAAGGTGGGATGTTCATTCCCATTATGAGATGTTGAAGGGAATAATCAGTTTGTTACTGTTCTAGTGCATGGTTTTAGAGCCGAAGTTTTCTCTTAGAGATTGATGATGGATGAGCTAACCCGATAGGTAGGTTGTGCAGTCACAACCTTCTACAGGCCAGGATGGGGATTGACATCTAGGCCATGTCAGACAGATTGGGAGGAAATCAATTGCCTAATCCCTACAAGATTGAAAGGTTGACCTGCTTCTCTCATTTTCTTCGATTATGGGTTTTACTTCAGTTGTACTTGCTGGTCATGATGATGGGGGTGGATTGCTTGCATTGAAGGCTGGACAAATAGTTCAGTCATCCAGGAATTCAATTAATGCCCTTATTAAGGACAAATAGGCCAGGATGGGGATTGACTTCTCTCGGGAAATTGCACTTGGTGCATCCACTGTTGGGAACAGAAATTACTTAAGTTGTTAATAGAGGTGCATGATATGTTGCCACCAATTTGACAACTGATGTTTTGAGCGTACACAATCCCTCAGTATGTGAAGAAGGATGAGATGAAGCACTCTATGAGGTAGGAAAACATTCATCTGAGACAGTTCTCTCACCTGAAAATGCAGCACAGCTGCTAAAAACAGTTGAAAGTTTATCGATTCTGGTGATTGGAGGAGCTGAAGATGCACTTGTATCTGTATAATTTGTTCAAGTGATGGCATCAAAACATGTAAATTCTAGACTGGTCGCCATATCTGGCTGTGGTCATCTTCCACAAGAGGAATGAACAAAAGCGTTGCAAGCAGCCATTTCTCGCCGTTCATCAATAGAATTTTAGTGGAACCACGCTGCAACTTCAGTAGGATGCTCTAATGTCAAGTTACAAGTATTTATTCAACTAATATTTTTGCCCATTTTTTCACCTACACCTTCTGTAATTTTTCTTTTCTAAATTACTCAAATAGTAGAGGTCCAAGTCCACCTCTCCCGGTAGCTATAATTCTGAACTTGCAGCTTGAGTGTTAGAGCTTTCGAAATGTTATCTTTCTATGCTCCCTCCTCTCTCCTCTCTCCTTATTTCTTGTTTCTGTTTCCAGATTCTTAAACTCGGTTTTAGCTTCTGTTTCCTACCACTTAAGAGTGGAGATAACATCTTTGTACATGTTCTTTTTTCTTCGGAATAGTGTAGCAGATTTCCTGCTATAATCTCTCGAGCTCCTTCTCTCTATTTGTGAAAATACTGAGTAACAGTATGGTTGAATACAAGAACAGTTAGTTCTTTAAAAAGAAAAGGCGGTTACCATGCAGTTTGTTATAATTATTTTTTGTATTAAGGAAATTGATATTGTACTGGCTTTAGTGACGATGCCCATTTTTTAACTATTTTTCTTTCCCTTTAGGATGCGATGACACATATTTGGAGATCACTGATTCCTGATTCAAAAAAGTCAATTGATGAGCATTTTGGTCTTATTATGGATGATCTTTTAACTCAAAGCGGATCCCGACTTTGGCGATCACGAGAGGCTTCTTGTCTAGCACTTTCAGATGTAATTCAAGGACGTAAATTTGATCAGGTAAAATCATTGATTTGTCATCTTATGTTCAAGGAAATTGCATTTGTCTGTTATAGGGTAGAAACAATTGCATATATGACTCTTGTCAAAAGAAAAGGAAAGAAGAAAAAGAGTTGATTATTATTGAGGTACTTAACAAAAATAGAGGTTACTATACTTGATCTAGAGAGGGAATTTGGAGGATGACAGGAGTAACTTATTCTCTATACAGATAACTGTTCCCACTAACACTTAATTTTCTTCATGTACTGGTAATTAGCTTTGTATCTCTTTACCAGCATCAAGGTTATGTATTGTACATGATTTAATGGTAAATATATCCACAAATTCTCATAAAGCAAATGTTTACAAATCCCAAAATATGATTTCTTATTTATTATTTCGTCCGTCTCATTTTATGAAGCAGTGTTTTATTGGCCACAAAATTCAAGAAAGAAAGAGTTTTGAAATTTGTGGTCTAAAACATGCCACACATTTCTGTGGCTATAAAGTCACATCTCATTAAGGGTTAACTGAGAATTTTAAAGTTGAATTATTTCTAAATAGTAAATAAAGAAAGGTGTTATTATTCTTTATGACAGACTAGAAAAGCAAGGGTCACAGAAATGGGATAGAGGGAATATTGTTATTGTTATGTTCTTAATTTGACAAGTCTGAGCACAAAAGTAAACTAATCTGAGGATTACAGAACCTTGCAATTTGATAGAGCACACTACTCGTGTTGATTGTCCATCATAATTGCTTGTCACTCACTAAACATTTCTGAACTGAGCTAGTGGTTTCTGTATTACAAAAACTAAAAACAGTTGGGCAGTTTCTTTTGGTCAAGATTGGATAATTTGTTGATGCTTCTAAAAGCTATACCAAAAGAGATAACTAAATTGATGGGATCAGAAAGTTTGATGATGCGGTTAGATATTGTAAAATTTGGTAAAGAAAGAAGAAAATGCTTTCTTTTTGTATTTCAGTATGCCTTTACATCCCATGAGAAAGGGGTATTATACAAGTAAATCTTAACTAATTAAGGAAAGACCATCAAATGAAATAAAAAAAAAACTTTTTTCGTATAATTACGCTAGGAAAAGGGAAAATGATCTCCAAAAAATATGCTAATGAATTACCCTTCGGGGTGGCCGAGTGGTTTGGGCTTGGGACTTTATGATGGAGGTCTGAAGTTCAAAACCCCTTGCTAGCGAAAGCAAGGGGTTTGCCTTCTGGGTCGAGCTTGCCCAGTGCGGGTACCTCTCCTGTGTGGTTTGCAAGCTATTGCATAGGAGCAGGGGGTTTGCTTTGTTCGCACCCAAAGGGTAACGGCTGCGGGTTTCCCTTGTCATAAAAAAAAATCATGCTAATGAAATAACACAATCAACACTCCCCTCGAGTTGGAGCCAAAACGTCGTAAAAACCCACCTTGCAGACCAGAGTATGAGAAATCCTGTTGCTGAGGCCTTCTGTAAGTACTTCTGCTAGCTGTTCTTCTGAAGGTACATCAAGTGAACTCAAGGTGCCACTAGTAATTTTCGATTTCATGAATTCCTAATCAATTTCAATATGTTTTGTTCATTTTTTTTTTGAAACTGGTAAGTTTGTATTTTTAGCAGTAAGGATATGCTGGCCACCACCAAAAAGTTAAACTACAGACTCCCTATCAGATCTATAATCTGATCATACATAATTGCTTACACAAAAGAGTGAAGATACAATACAATTCCATTTGATTTTATGAATGGGATTGGACCTATCTTCGAAATATCTGGCATTTCTCTCCTCCATACTGGCCACCATATACATGAGGGAATCAATCTCCAGCATCTCTTTTGGCTCTTACTTCCCCCTATTCTGATCCAGCAGCTAAGAAGGTCTGATGTATGCTCAGCAGCTCAGGCATGGCCCAACTATAGCTAGTAATGTTGAGAAACAAATTCCACAACTGAGCAGTGTACTTGCGGTGCAAAAAAAGGTGCTTGTTTGTCTCCTCAGTCACCATACACAGAAAGCACCTAGAAACCAATTGTCTCTTATTCTTCTGTAGCACTTCTTGGGTTAGACAGGCCCTTTTGATAACCAACCAAGTGAAGCACTTAACTTTGGTAGGGATGCTGCTTTTACAGAAATAATTCCACTTGCATTGAGTATTTGTATTAGTCACCTTGAGACCTCTTGTGTAGGCACTCTTTACTAAAAATATCCCGTTACCATTGTGTTCCCAAAGAGGTATATCCAGTGCTATCAAAGGCGCGCTTAAGCCCTGAAGCGAGGCTCAAAACGTGTTGAGCGTTTTGCCTCACTTTATGTGCGCTTTAGCGTCGTCATCAAGGTTCTAAGGTTAACGTTTCCTTGCCAATGAGCCTCGTATAAAGAAGTGACATTAAATAATTGATGTTTCACCTTATCATATTTTTTTTTTCAATTTCTTTTGACATATATTTGTCATTCATGTTTATAATTATTAGTCTTTGACTAAACATATATATTTGTATTTTTTTCTCCCTTTGAGCCTTTTTTCATTAAAGCCACGCTTTATTTGCGCTTTGCGTTTAAAGCCCTCACGGAACTTAGAGCTTTTTTGCGCTTTTCGCCTTTGATAACACTGGGTATATCAACCTCTGTACTGCTAATAGAAACTTGCCCTATTTTTCCCAGTAACATGGCTACCCTCTCTATCTCCCAATCATTTAAACGCCTCCTAAAAGAGATATCCCACCCCTGTGGGGACCAGCACACTTGGATTGTCACCTCAGGGTTACACAAGTCTCCTAGTCACTCTATTGCATTCAGCATACACACCAATCAAATGCTAGCTCCAGTTATCATATAAACTGGTGAACTTGCCAGTTATGCATTGGTTGCCATCCACTACCATCTCCCCGTTCCAAATTCTTTTATCCCAAAGAATAGGATTCCCCACTGTCCCTTTGGCATCCTTTTGGATCTTTCCCATCCATCTACTGTGCCATATACTCTGAATAACATTGTCTATCTGACCATCATGTTTTGTTTCTACCAACACAGAGACATCAGCCCCCCATTGTTGAAGAAGCTTTCGCACCAACTCCCTCTTACTTCCCCCATTCAACCCCCTAACATTCCAGGAGATTAACTTGACTCTCATTGATGAGTGAGAGTTAGAATTCTCTGTTTAGGATGAAATCATTTGGAGCCTTTTTGTGTAGGAGAATACCTAATAGGACGCACTTAAGGGCTCTAAGATCAAGTCTCCTAGAACTCCTAGTGTAAACGAAACCTAAACATTATTCGGAGGAATAATATGTTTATCCCACCCTTTAAAGCCTCGAGAGGATCTGATAATTGAGGGTTTTAAGTGGCATTTCTGTTGATATGATATACGACAACTGGAATGGCATCCCTAGTGGTTTTTTGGTAGATACAGGGTTAACATAAGAGATCTTGCCACTTTGAACCAATGCCTATTTGTTCTTTCAACAACCCCATTTTGTACACTAGTGTAGGGACAACTAGTTTGGTGGATTATCCCATTGAACTCCCTTAAGCACCAAATCTTTTATCTATGTATTATGTGCCATTTTCAGTTCACAATTTTTTCATCTGAGGCTCAAAAAGTGTGGAATGACTAAAAACAAGAGAAAGCCTCACTTTTTGGAGTTTTGGTTATCCTAGGGTAATAATCAATAAAGGTAACAAACTATCAATTTTCAGGCAAAGAAATAGTTTTAGAACCTCGGACATCCGGCTGAATAATTGTAATATTAGTACTTATCACTCAAAGGGTAAGAGTCTCTAGTATGCATATTCACAAGCATTATAAAACATAGAGTCAAATTTAGTCTGGAAATCAAATTAGGGTACAACATCTGTAAAACCAAAAAGGATGGGTGCCCCAACCGCCTATGCCACTGGGTTATTTCTTGATTGACATCCTTATTTCCTCCGAAAAAGGGCTTAACTAGAGTCTCCAGTCCCAACCAAATAGTTGTAAGTAGTCATGCAATTTACAACTGCCAATCCTGTTGCTTTTTTGAAGATCCTTAAAAATAGTGGTTAAGGAAGAACTCACAACTACAACTTAGTTCTTTGGTGGTGGGGCTTACAGATAACAGGGAACTCAGGTACATGAAGAATGGATGATAGTGTAATATCAGATGTACAAACACCAAAACATGTTCCACTGATGGGGTTTAGAGATCCATTCTCAAATAAGTCTCGTTGGGACTAGGAAAGTAGTTTTTGTAAGCCTTAGAGGAGCCTGTCATGTGTATTCATATCAGAATGAGGTACTTTCTTGGATGTAAATTATGGCTAACTCTTCCCACTCTGCATTGCTTGTAAGGGAGCAATTGATAAATAAGCTTTTCCTAGAATTTTCCAGTCTTGCGTTTTTATAGTGTGGAATATCATTCATATCCTTTAATTTGATGTACTTGTTGATCTGTTTATCTGTGGTATCCCTTATTGCAGAGAGCATAATTGTTGCCTTATCTGACAATGTCAGCATTGCATATGGTATAGGTTGAGAAGCACTTAAAAAGAATATGGACTACTGCTTACCGTGCGATGGATGACATAAAGGAGTCTGTACGAAATTCGGGTGACAGATTATGCCGGGCTATTACTAATCTAACATTGAGATTATGTGATGTTTCTCTCACACAAGTTTCAGAGGCAACAAAGACAATGGAGATTGTGTTGCCGTTACTGCTATCTGAAGGCATAATGAGTAAAGTTGAAAGCATTCGCAAGGCATCCATTGGAGTGGTTACAAAACTCACAAAGGTTTCATTTTATCTAGAAAATTGAACTAATGAATATGTCTTGTAGACCTTCCAGTTTCTAAAATACTCACAATGTCATGTCTTTTACTTCTCTGCTAATCATTTCAGTCAGATCATTATGGTGCTTCTGTTCATACTTGACTGAGAAGAATTTTCTTTGCTTCGTTCTGTAATGTTCTTGCATTATTGCACCAGAGTTGAATGTTAAAGTTCTTATCTGGTGGTTGGCGATCATCATGTGTATATGGTACAAGGTGTTTTAGATGAAGGAGAAACTTGTCTATTCTAATCTAGTGCCCATGCAAATATCCCACCTTTTTCTTGCTTGCGTAGATCCAATAAGTTCGTTTCAGCTTCAAACAATCCAATTTGGTTCTTTTAACAGTTTTTTCAATAATTGCAGGGTGCGGGTGTTGCACTTCGGCCACATCTACCTGACCTAGTCTGCTGCATGCTTGAGAGCTTATCAAGCCTGGAAGACCAAGGGTTAAATTATGTTGAGGTCTAGCAAATTCTGTGGTTTCTGATATTGCTTTGGCACTTATTAGTATCTGGACATTATTCTATTTTTCTTTTCATTTTCTAATGTTTTCCCCTTTTCTTCGGGCCTCTCCCTTGTCTCAGTTGCACGCAGCAAATGTTGGTATACAAACTGAAAAGCTTGAAAACCTCCGTATATCAATATCAAAGGGCTCACCAATGTGGGAAACTCTTGATCGTTGCATTGATGTTGTTGATTCCCAGTCGGTGGAGTTATTAGTACCTCGTGTTGCTCAGTTAGTTCGTGCTGGTGTTGGATTAAATACCAGGTATTTTGCAAGTCCAAAGTGTAATTTACATGAAAAATGCAATTTGATTGGATTTTAGTCTACATTTATCTTATTATCTGTGTTGTCTTTTTTCCAGAAGGTAACATTTGTATTAAAATCAAAGCACAAAGTTTTTTCTGGTAACTGTGAGAAATGTATGTGAAAAATATTATTGAATTGTTGTTTCTACATTATTACATTGATCCTACTTATGGACATTACAATATAATCCTTTACCAAGTAGGATATTATTTACTACTATTCCTATGACTATTCATATTCCTATTCCTATTCTAGGTAAGATTGTACATACCTATTTCTATTTTAAGTAGGATTTTATATATCTATTCCTATTCTAAACACTCCCCTCAAGCTAGTGCATACATTTCATATGTACCTAGCTTGTTACACATGTAATTAATACGAGGACTGATAAGGGCTTGGTGAGATATCTGTAAGCTGGTCACTCGACTTCACAAAATTGACAATCAATCTCAATTTGCTTAGTCTTCTCATGAAATATTAGATTTGATGCATATTGCCAGCCAATGTCAATGTATTTGGTCTTCCAGGAAATACTGAATTTGATGCATAATGTCAATAAAATATAGAGTGATATAATAAAAGTGTTGAACTTCCCAAACCAAGCCTGCATAAACTGTTTCAGGCCATAGAGTGACTTACGTAATAGACATACAAGACTACTAAACTCCCCCATGAGTAATAATATAGGTGGTTGCTCCATATAGACTTCTTCACTATCCCGCAGTCGTCAGAAAGTGCTCAAAATCTAGTATAAATATATGGGCTGTGTTAGAACCAATAGACGAGTCCATATTAAATACGAAAGTCACTGAAATACTGGTCGAAACATGCTCATACACCGTAGTATTAGATTTGATGACCCAAAGTGGTCACAATTTAAGAAATAAAATTATATGGGTAGGGTCGGAATGATGACAAGACCCAACTAGAAAATAGAAATTATATAGGAAAGGTCGGATTGACGGCACAACCCTATTGAAAAGAGAAATAATATGGGTAGGGTTGGAATGATGGCACAATCGTACTGAAAAAGAGAAATTATATGGGTAGGGTCGGAATGATGGCACAACTCTACGCAAATATACGCAAATATCGCGAAGTCACCGGAAAGACGAGTGGAACTATGCAAATCAAATCTGAGGAGTTACAGAAAAGACACTCGGTGCTATGCAACTTAGACATGAGAAAGTAGTTCGGAAACATCCACGATATTATGCAAATTAAACATGGAAAGTAGTCCGAAGAGATGCACGATGCTACACAAATCAGATATGAAGAAATAGTCACCGTAAAGATGGGGTTGACACATAACAACCCTATGAAGTCACCAAATATTGATGTGCGGGTGACCTGTTTGACTAAGTTTTCTTCCCCTGAATATATGTTTGATGCATATATCATTGACCCTACTTTTGTTAACATAATTGTTCGCTAGACGGGCAACATATATGGGTAATAGCCACCCGCTGACAATGAGAGCTCTTTGATTCTCTACCAAGATTGTAGAGACTCTGATACCATGTGAGAAATATAGGAGGATATTATGAATTGTTTGTTTCATATTATTACACAAAGACCCTATTTATAGACACTACAATACAATTCTTTACCCAGTGTTTTGGCCGGTGAAAGGTGACGAGGGCCTGCCTCACGCTCGTCTTTTTGAAATGAGGCGCCAATTAACACCAAAAATTTAAAATATTTAATTTCATATATCAATATCCAAAATCTAAATAACAATAACATTCATTAGCAAATATTTCAATTCAAAAACTAATAGTAGATATTAAAAGTCTAGTACTTGATTAAGTTGCAATTATCAAAAAAAAAAAAGTCTAGAACTTGAATGGCTCAATAATTTATAAGACAATTGACAAGCAATACTAGAACTCTTAAAGCAATACTCCAATGTCCTTTTTGTTACCATCAGAGGCCATTGAATTCATTATTTATGGACACACAAATATTAAATTATTTAGTATAAAACTAAATTGAGTAGGGAAAAATAAATATAGAACGATTGATTTTTTTTTTTTTTAAAAAATTGTAGGCAGATTTCAGTGAGCAGTGAGCACTGCAACAGAACACAACACTTAGTTCACTACCACTGAAAACAGAGCACTCAGGTCACTGCTAAATTACCACTGGAAAACAGAGCACAGTAACAGTCTCAGCCACTCACTTCTGAAAAACAGAGTAGAGAACAAAAAGAAAAGAAGAAATGAACTAGAAGAGAAGAAGAAGAGAAGAACTGAAGAAGAAAAAAAAGGTCTCCTTCTTGGCAGCAGTTGTGAAGAAGCTCGACTCTCGAAGGGGTCGCGACTGAGGAGAAGAGGAGTGCAAGTCGCGAAGGTGAAAGTATGCAAAAATACCCAAGAAAAACCCTGATTTTGGCTTTTAATTACTAAATCAGACCTTTTAAAAAAAGGCGAAGCCAGTCGTCTCGCCATCGCCTTTACGTCGCCGTAGCTTGCCATTTTCATATTGCCTTTCCTCGCTGCAGATAGTCGATGGTGCCTCGCCTTGCCTTGTCGCCAAAGGCGAAAGAGGAGCGCCTTTCACAACACTGCCTTTACCAAGAAGGATACTATTTATTACTCCTATTCCTATGACTATTCATATTCTTATTCCTATTCTAATTAGGATTGTATACATCTATTCCTATTCTAACAGTAACTACGCACATATCAGTGTTATCAAAGGCACGGTAAAGCGCGCTTAAACCCTGAAGCGAGGCTCGTATTGAGCACTTCGCTTTGCTTTATGTGCGCTTCAATGTCGTCATCAAGATTCTATGGGATACTTTTTATTGTGAATGAGCATTTCCCGAAGAGGCGATGCTAAACCATTGATATTTCACTTTATCGTAAAAACTATCAATTTCCCTGTCCATGTTTTTGTTATTTATGCTTATAAATATTAGTCTTGGACTTTGTATGTTTTCTCCATTTGCACCTTTTCTCTCAATAAAGCTCACGCTTTATTTGCGCTTTGCACTTATAGCTCTAACAAACGTTAGATCTTTTTTTTGCTTCTCGCTTTTGATATCACTGTTACATATTCCAAAAGTAGGCAAAAACCTATCCTTGCTCTCCTTACGAGGATTTTATCAAGTCTATTATGGATTCATCATCATAATTTTCTTTGCACCATAACATAATCAGCAAGATACAATTAATTTTGAACTTTTGAGTAGAGCTGCTTGCCTGCTTCTGCCTTCAAAATGGAACACCTGGCATTCCTTTCCTTCCAGTTATCCAACAAATGCAAACTCTGATGAGGTTCCACCATTTCTTTCGCTTGAAATTTTCTCCCTGATTGTACCAGTACCTCGGTAGGGTCAGTTATAGTTTTTGGGATAGATCACCTGATCCAACTATACTTGAAAATAGTTGCAACATTTGAGAAGTGACTCTACAGTGTAGAGACACTTGGCTATTAAACTCTGAATCTTCACAGCATAAGTAACACCTGGAGCTCTATTTTAATCCTTCACTGTCTGTTGTACCCTGGCATAACCCCAGCTGCTTAGTATTCAGCTACTCTGTCAATTTCTCAATTTCCCAGTCATTGAGCATTCTTCTGAAATTAGAGTACCGTCCCTGCATGCGCCACATCTCTCCAACAATCTCTGTATTGTATGTGTGACTTGAATGATTAATTACCTTTTTATCTCGAAAATTGAAGAGATCCCATTTGTTTGGTAATGAACCGCCTTTGATCTAGTTCTGAATTTTCATGTCACGTTATTTGTTCTCCTATTGACAGGGTTGGCGTTGCAAATTTTATAAGCTTGTTAGCGCAGAAAGTTGGCGTAAATATCAAACCATTTACAACCATGCTACTGCGACTTCTATTTCAAGCTGTTAAGGAGGAAAGAAGTGCTACTTCAAAACGTGCGTTTGCAAATGCTTGTGCCACAGTTCTGAAGTATGCAACTCCTTCCCAGGCCCAGAAGTTGATTGAAGACACTGCTGCTTTACATCTCGGGGAAAGGAATGAACAGATTGCATGTGCAGTTTTATTGAAAAGCTACTTTTCCTCAGCTGCTGATGTTTTGGGTGGATATAATGATGTGATTGTGCCAGTAATATTTATTTCAAGGTCAGACTCTATTTTCCTTTCTCTATTTCATAGCCTGTGATGGTGAATTTTTATGTAATCTTGTTTCATGTTATATCAATTTTCCCAAGAGAAGTTAGCATGTCCCAGTAATCTTGAATTTGCTGTCACTTCTTACATGAGAACGTATCTATGTGTATAAAATGAGGTAACCTTAATTATCGAAGAATCTATATATTGCCATGTTATCTTGTTCAAACGAAGAATAGAATTGTAAAAATGAACATAATAATTTACATGACAACCTATAAGCAGTATGGATTTGGGATGATGGGACAATGCTAACTTCTCTTGACATGACATGACAACATATTCAAGATTACTGGGACAGCAAATTCAAGAATATTATATTATCTTGTTTCAAATGCATAAAATGGATTTAATTCCTCTCTCCGGAGTAGTATAGTTAGGGAGCTGGTTTATCTGGTATCCTGTTCTACACATGAATGGCACTTTTTATTGCCCAACTCTCGAAGTTTTGATATTTGGGAGAAGTTTGTTAGTTCGAGGTCAGGATAATACCTGCTTTTCACGTCAATCTTGCATGCTGTTTCGTGGCTCTTCCCCCCC
>NC_028647.1:58993043-59035383 GCF_001406875.1 Solanum pennellii | reverse complement strand
CCCCCCCCCCCCCCCCAAATTTGCATACTGGTAGGTTTTGCTGTCCGTTTCTTTCTATCAATTCTCTGTAAGGATATGCCCTCTTGTTTCACTAAATCTTCTGTTGTCAAGTGTTGTCCTTAGACTTCCAGTTAATGATTGACATTCTTCTTTATGGTTTGAAGTCCAGTTTCTGATATTATTCAAATGATCTTGAAATATTTTCCTTCCTTGGTAATTCTGATTAAATCCTGTGCCTTATTTGTTGGCTACTGACTTAAGGGCCACCTTTGACAAATATTTTATGTCATTTTGAAATGGAAGTGTTATGAAGTTTTTGAACTTTCTAGTTGTAGGACAGCCTGATGTAGTAGTCAATGTGAACTCTGAACTTTCTGTTTATTCTACCTCCACCAGACCACCACCTTCCCTTTTTATTGGGAAATGGTAACAAGTACCCCCATTGCCCTCCTTTAGAACAATATATACATACTTGCAAAAATATTTACATAATTGAACCTTCTACTTGAGCTTGCAGGTTTTGTCCGGTTGTAAAGCCAAGCATTTTAAATTTCTCCTAACGGTATTTTCTATGACTATATGCAGATTTGAGGATGAAAAATCTGTTTCTAATCTGTATGAAGAAATGTGGGAGGAAAATATGAGTAGTGAACGAGTTACTCTTCAATTGTACTTGGGGGAGATCGTTGAGCTTATCAGTGGAGGAATTATGTCATCCTCATGGTCTCGAAAACAGAAGGTACTAATGATCTTTCTTATATTCACTCCCAATTCTAGATAAGTGCATGAAAATTTAACTATCTGCAGTTTTCCCTTTCACCTCAAAGAAAAAGGTATGTTGGGCTGTTTCAAGAGTTTTACTATCTTATTTATCATGCAGGCTGCTCAGGCAGTAAGTAAGCTCTGTGACATCCTTGGTGAGGTGGTTTCCTCACAGCACCATGTACTCCTCTCATCCCTCTTGAAAGAAATCCCTGGACGCATATGGGAGGTAGGAATTGGCACTTCTTACCTTTTTATTTCCTTGGGTAAACTGGTATAATTTCTTCTCATTCACTCCATTCCAGTTTATATGGTAGCCTTTCCGTTTTGGGATGTTCCAAGATCTTATAAAATGATTCTGCTTATAGTAATACTATTTTATGCATATTTCACAATTTTTTAAAGAATCTACATCACTAAACTTTTTCAACTTTTGAATTTTGTAATATTTTCTCAGCCAAACTAGATTTTCACTTGGTCATATATATATATATATATATTGTGCCACTATATTGTTAGAGTTGGAATAAGTATATGTAATCCTACTTAGAATAGGACTAGGAGTAAGAACAAGAATAGTAATAGTGTGTGTGTGTGTGTGTGTATATATATATGTGTGTGTATATATATATATTTATTGTGCCATTGAAGAGCTAACTGGAGTACGCCTGGAACGACGAACGAGGAGTATGAGTATATTGTTAGAATTGGAATAAGTGTAGAATAGGACTAGGAATAAGAACAAGAATAGTAATAGTATATATATTTCCTACTTGATAAAGGATTATAATCTAAGTTGCTCAGACTCTTCACTTTTGGTGCCACATCCGTGCTGACACTACATGGGTGTGAGTGTGGATCAGTGTCCGATTTGGTCGACTAATTTTGGGTACGTTGACTAAAATCGATGGAGAAAGCCTGGACAGTTTTAATGATTTCTATAATCAATACAAAAGCTAAGGTGAAATTGAAAAAATGGGAATACATTTTGTATAGAATTTTATATGTCATTCATTTTCCTTTAATTTTTATCCAAGATTCTCCTCAAGTTCTCCACATAATATCTCATAATTTAGGTTTTATAACTCTATTTTTAGATATTTTAGTTATATTTAGGTGAATCCCCGCACCCGTATCCATACATAGATCCATATCCCCAAATCTTAAAAATTAGATCATGAAGGATCCGACCTCTAGATCCACACCCGTATCGAACACCTGCATTCGATTGTAGTGTCTATAAATAAGGTCTCTCATAAATATAGATACAACAATTCATAATACTACTCTCTTATATTTCTTACATAGTATCAGAGTCAGGTCGATTCGCGTTTGGACTCTCGGTTCACTCCTCTATCGGGCCTGTGGGCGTGAACGGGGGTGTTAGAGCGGGTAAAAGTCCCACATTGGTTGGGGAATGAATTGGGGTTGCGTTAGGCTTATGTGATATGTCTTATATGGTATTAGAACATATCTTTTCGGTGATTACTTTTTTCATATTTAGTTTATGAAGAACCATACCATCATTCTGGTGACTACTTTCTCATATCTTATTTATGTAGCACCGTGCAATCATTTTGGTGACTACTTTTTCATATCCAATTTGTGATTTTGTGTAGCACTGTGCTATCCTTCCGTTTACTACTTCTTATTTGATTTGCGTAACATCATTTTTTTTATGACTACTTTCTTATTTGTGTAGGGTCGTGCCATCATTGCGATCCTACCCATGTAAGTTCTCTTTCTTTAAGTAAGGTCGTGCCGTCAATCCAACTCTACCCATATAATTTTGATTTTTCAAGAGGGTCATGCCATCATTCAGACCCTACCCATATAATTCTCTTTCTTAGTAGGGTTGTTCCATAATTCCGACCCTACCCGTATAGTTTTATTTCTTATATTGTTACCACTTTCGGCCATCAAATCTAATACTCCGACGCATGAGCGTGTTTTGGTCAATCGACTTATCTATTGATTCCAAGATGATCCATATATTTATACCAAATTTTGAGTACTTTTTGGTGACCGCTGTACTGTGAAAAAGTTTATATGGAGAAGCCACTTAGTTTTGTTACTTGGGGGGAAGGGGGGCTAGTAGCCTTTGTATGTAGATTGCGTAGTTCACTCTATGGTCTGATATAGTCTTCTCAAGTTTGGTTTGGGAAGTTCAACATTAGTAATTCAAGAGTTTGAATGACACATAGTGGGGCTAATCATTTTGTGTTTTATCAGCATTTTGCATAAAATTCAGTATTTCATGAGAAGACTAAGCACATTGAGATTGACTGTCAATTTGTGAAGCCGAGTGATCAACTTGCAAGTATCTCCACCAAGCTCCTTTTTTTTTTTTGGGAACAGGTAACATTTTGTGTGTTAATAACAAACTACACAAAGGGTGTGTAGTCCCCCATATTCACATCCAGATGGGCAAAAAAAATAAGCTCCTAGTCCTTAATCTTCTCGTAAGGAGTCGAGTACATCGTTAGCTGTTTCGAACTCCTCCATTAAGCTATGTTTACACCAAAAAAAAGAAAAGCCCTAAACATTTCAACTTTAGTTTCTGAATACTAATGGCTTTCTCTTCAAAACAAACTTTGTTTCTTTCTCCCCACACAGTCCACCAAATACAAGCTGGGACAATTTTCCATCTCTCTTTCTTATTGGAGGGATTGGTATCACTATTCCAACATTTTAATACATCAGATACTCTTCTGGGCATAGTCCAACTAATTCCCATCAAGTTAATGAAAATCTTCCAAAACTGGTCAGTCCAGCTGCAGTGAAGAAAGAGATGAGAATCGTCTCTGCTTCCTTACCACAAAGAAAACACCTTGAGCAAAGAATGAAACCTCTCCTCGTGAGCGTATCTTGTGTGAGTACAGCTTCTCTGGCTAGCAACCAAGAGAAGCATGCAGCTTTGTGGGGGATCTTAACCCTCCAGATCATTTTCCAAGGCCATGTCCCACTCTGATTGTTTGAGGTTGAGAGGACTCTGTATGTTGCTTTCACTGTAAACTTGTTCTCTTTATTCCTTAACCATATCAAGCAATCTGCTTCAGTTGATGTACCTTTGAACTGTTCTAAAGTTTCGAAGAAGCTTGCTAGTCTGTCGATTTCCCAATCATTTAAAGCTCTTCTGAAACTCAAATTCCAACCGTGTTCACCCCAAACCATTTCAATTGTTGAGTTTTGTTTTTGATTGAGGGAGTATATGTCTGGATAGAGCTGCTTTAGGGGACCTTGTTCGATCCATTTATCATTCCATAAATCAAATTTCCTTCCATTACCAGTGCTGAACATGGTTTTTGCGAGCAATTTGGGCCACAAGTTCCTTATGGATTTCCAGAGACTAACTCCATAAGGACTATTGCTTACTTTGGTAGTCCATCTTCCATCCAGACCATATTTTTCCATGATTATTTTCTTCCATAATGGCTGATTGTCTGAGTTGAAGTTGCATAACCATTTCATCATTAAATTCTGATTCTGGATCTTTAGATTCTTAATTCCAGCACCTCCTTCCTTCTTGCTGGTTTGACAAGACTTCCAATTGAGAAGATGTATTTTATTTTTCTTGTTGTTCCCTTCCCCAAAAGAGTTCCCTCTCAAGGAGTCCAACCTTTTCAAAACACTGGCGGGAACAGGAAACAGAGACATCATGTAGGTAGGCATTGCATCCAATACAGCGTTAATCAAGGTAACGGTCCTCGTATTAATTACATCTCGGTACATATGACTTCTATGCACCAGCTTGAGGGGGAGTGTTAGAATTGGAATAGGTATATACACTCTAACTTTAATAGGAATAGGAATAAGAATAGTGTATAGTTAGTTTGCTACTTGATAAAGAATTGTATTGTAGTGTTTATAAATAGAGTCTTACTATAATAATGTAGATGCAACAATTCAATAATATTCTTCTCTAATATTTCTCACATATATAATACAAATTCTTATCATCTTAGACTCTGTTCAATCAAACAACATCAGATAAAATGAAGTAGAGGAGTAATATGCTTCGATAGACCCTTTGCTTAGAGGTGAGGTAAATATGTTGTTTCCAATAGACTCGTTCAATGTCTTAAACTTTGTTCAATCAAACAACCCGTGAGATAAAAAAAAAAAAAACATGTCATAATGAGATCTGGGCAGGGTAGTAGTGTATGCAGACGTTACCTCTAACTCAGAGGTCAGGTAGAGAGGTTGTTTTCAATAGACCCTTTGCTCAAGACATAAATAGATTAAAGAAAACGTAATACAAGAGATAATAGATTTAACAACAAATAGTAGCAGAAAGTACTACAACCAAATAATACTACAAATAAGCTTACATGAAACAAAAGATATCAACAAAATAGAAGAATAAGAAAGTACAAGCATAGCCATAAGCTGCTAGTAAGGGCACCTCGACAGTGCACTCCTACCTACTAGCATGAACATACTTTTACCTACTACCTTTTATCATAATTTGCATCCTACGCACCTTTCTATTCTAAGGTCATGTCCTCGGTAAGTTGCAACTGTGTCAGTCTTATCTAATCATCTTTTCCAATACTTCTTCAGGTTACTGCTGCTCCTTGCATCTTATCTTCTACTGAAGTCACTCCCACTTTCTCTCAGATATCGTCATTTTTAATCTTATCCCTCCTATCTACCACAACGTCCTCATCTCTACCACCTTCATTTTCTGAATGTGAATGTTCTTGAGTGGCCAACACTTTGCCCTATACAACATAACTGTCTAACCATCACGTTGTAAAACTTGTCTTTAAGTTTAGTTCGCAACTTTTATCACACAAGATTTTGGATGCAAGCCTCCATTTCATTCACCCTGCACTAATACGTTGAGTGACATCCTTGTGTATCCCTCCATCTCCCTAGATAATAGACCCAATATACTTGAAATTACCTCTCTTTTGGAGGGCTTGTGTATCAAGCCTCACTTCCACATTAGTGTCGTGTGTCACCTCACTAAACTTGCGCTCTAGGTATTCTGTCTTGGTCCTGCTCAACCTAAACTCTTAAGACTTCAGGGTGTTTCGAAAACTCCAACTTAGCATTAACTCCTGCATGAGTATCGTCAATCAAAATTATGTATCTGCAAGTAATATACACCATGACACCTCACCTTGAATTAGTCGTGTCAATACCTCCATCACCAAGACAAGTAAAAACGGGCATAGGGTTGATCCCTGGTGCAACCCCATCAACACTGTGAATTGCTCTAAGTCCCTTCCAGCTATTCTTATCTAGGTCTTAGCTCCATCATACATGTCCTTTATTGACCTTGCGTGCGCAACAGGTACACTACTAGCCTCTAAGCACCTCTCTAGGCACTTTGTCGTGAGTCTTTTCTAGGTCAATGAACACCATGTGTAAGTTCCTCCTCTCCCCATACTGCTCCACTAGTCTCCTTACGAGATGACTGGTTTTTGTAGTCGAGCGCGCTGACATATGTTTGAACTGGTTCTCAAAAATACTCACGAGCCTCCTCAACCTCAACTCGACCACCCTCTCCCAAACCTTCGTTGTGTTGCTTAGCAACTTGATACCCCTTTAGTAGTTGCAATTCTGAATGTCTCCCTTGTTATGAACAACGTTGCCACAATATAATACAAAATTTAAATTGTCAAACTCTGTTTCCAAACTAACTGTCACGTTAAATGAAGCAAAAGGAAGTACTGTGTTGTTTCTTAGCATGTTTTTTCATGTTGTAAAGTTTTTTTTTTTTTGAGAAATATTGTAATAGTATTGTTTTTTACCTATGATCACTACATCATGCTTTGTTTATCATCAAACTGCTTGTATGTGTATTGCTTGTGTGTATGTATATATGTTAAATTACTAATATGTATTAATGATCATATACTTCCAAAATGACTAGTTTGTAATCCTCCTACTTTGTAGTGTTGTGGTCATCTAAAATCAGAGGGGTAAGAGAGTTCTAGTTGGAGGAATTTCATCTTAGAGTGATTTCTGAATTATGATCCCATGTTATTCTTTTATCATACTAAAATTAATTTCATAAACGAAGATCAGTATTATGATTATTTTTTTGTTTAAATCCAATTAATATGGAATATGAGTATATGGCAGTGAATCCAATAAGAAAATTATGTGTAACACTTCATATTATAGTAGTGGGGACACATGTAGTATGTGGAATAGGACAACTTATTGCATCAAGTAAGCAACTAGAGAGATGTTGGGATCTCAAAGGATAACTTTGGTTGACAGAGAGGGGACTGGGGGCTGAATGATATGTATTGGTGTAACACTTCATATTAGATGCATACCTATATATACAACCGAGTGTATATGTAGTGTATACTTCGACCATGTTTGGTAAACTAGATGGCTGAATGATATGTATTGGTAAACCATCCCTTTTTGCAATCTTTAAGGCTTAATTTATCACCCGGATCCTTTTACTTAAGCCTGTACGGAATATCGTGCTTATTGTCTAATTATTATGATAGTGATAACTTAACAGAAAAATGCATTAATGTGATTCAGGGAAAGGATGCAGTACTCTCTGCATTGTCTGCACTCTGTATGTCGTGTCATAAATCAATTTCTGCTGCTGATCCTGACATTCCAGATGCCATTTTGAGTCTTATATTATCTGCATGTTCAAAGAAAACAAAGAAGTATCGTGAAGCAGCTTTCTCCTGTCTTGAGCAGGTATGCAATCTTTTTTGCCTGAAATATCTGACAGTAGTTATGTGAATAATCTTCTGTCTATGAAATATTTACATTTTTTAATAAAACCGTGGTGTCTGGACTAGTTGCCACCTCCCACAGGCAACAGGTACTCGATAACTCTTTCTACTAAGGGTAGGACGGATGGGAAGAAATCACCTAGTGTTTTGTCTCTACTTGAATTTGAACTTGAGGGTTGAGACCTCAGGTTCTGAACCCACTTCATGGGAAGTAGATAAAAGTTTCAGTTGAGAGAGCTTTGGAGAAAAGCATATTTGTCATTTTAGTGTCTTATCCTGGGACTGTTTTCCCACATTGATTGCGGTATAAAATTATACTTCACATGTTCCTATTTATATGTCACCATTTTAGATTCACGTCTATTAAGAAATTATTTAAGTTTACTATTGTACCCTTACTAAGTGTATACTTGAAGTTAATTTTTCAATAAATGAATATAAATGAGTTTATTTTGTTTAATTAGATTGACCAATGAACATGAATTGATCATTTAGTTTTTCTATGTTGGTCAAATTCATACTTTCAACGCTAATAACTCTCAAGGGTAAAATAGGAAGAATAGTGTTATTATGTATACAATTGTGTTGTATATAATCCTGGGATTGTTAATCTTGGAAGCAGAATCTTAACCAAACGCAAGATAAAATAATTGTATCTTTTCCTGGATTGCTATCCCTAGTGACACAATTTAAACCACCCTTAAGTGAAATGAATTAAACCTTCATAGTTGAATAGTATCACATCATTCAGACACATTCAACACAGGTAGATAGGATTTTGAAGATCCGATCTTTTAGCTTCTTCCATAATCCAATAAAATATGCTTTAGATAATGTAATTATAGAAAATGGAACTTTATTGTGCAGCAGGCACTGAAAAGATACTGACATGCATGATATGCCTACTTTGCATAGGTATATTCTGAAGCAGTATCTATGTGGTATAGGTTCAAAGCCTCATTAAGATATTTGCTTGTAAACTTTGTTAATTTTTCTGAAACCTTCAGGTGAGTTAACCCCCCACCCCGCACACACAGAATCTCTCTTCTATGTAAAAAGACCCCCAATAGTTGAAGAATGCTCAAAACCATAACTTATGTCAAGAATGTTCAAGATCTTGCACCAAAGGGATGAAAGGTGACAATTATGTGTAGCAAGAAGTGGATAACCGGATATATACATGCTGGATCTAAAAACAAAGCTTTCAATGAAATAGAATACTTGCATGTATTGTTAAGCTGGAGCACTGGGTTTTGGCAAACTGGAACTCTCTTGAGGACTCCTTGCTATTCAATCAGAAATTCCAGAATTTTTTCAGAGGAAGAGTTTTCTACCTCAAGGAAATGTTATGTCATATGGTATATAGTTAAATGGAGCAACATAATTGTTGAGGATCATACAGCTGACACCAAATTGCTTGGATTAGTTTTCTAGAGGAAATGCATGTCATATGGTAAAGTTAAATGGAGCAACATAGTTGCTGAGGATCACACAGCTGACACCAAATTTCCTGGATTGAGGCATAGTAGTTGTTTGCATGCTATAATTTGGAAGGCAAGGAACTTACATTATACTGTTGTACTGAAAGTTACAGCAAATCAAATGGTCTTTGGGATATAGGTTGGGCAAAATAGGTGGTTTTAGTACAGATGTTGTATGCCGATAGGGATGATCTTTGCATCCTTGCTTGCTTTCCATGTACACTACAAAATAATCTGGGTAGAAAGAAATTTACTTATGCTTTATCTAGATTCTGCTTTTTATTGTCTAGTTTAATATTTGATCATTTTGTGTAACGTTTTAACTTCTTCATGTTTCATGGCATTAAATAATCTTTCCTTTGGTCGTCTCTCCTTTCAGGTTTTAAAGGCGTTCAATAATCCAGACTTCTTCAATAAAGCTTTTCCACAATTATTTGACATGTGCAGTTTGCAAATTAATACGAGTGGTCAGAATAATTTGTCCAGTGACCTTAGAGGAGGTATTGCATAAATTATCTTATTTGTCATTTCCCTCACTAAAGATGTACGACAATTAATGATGCATATTTTATTGTCTTTGAATCTGTTAGAATAGGAATAGGAACAAGAATAATATATACAATCCTACTTAGAATAGGAATAGGAATAGAGATAATATATTCTATATAGAATACTACGTAGAATATGATTGTATTGTCGTTTTCTAGTTGGAAAAGGAGTTTAATATAGTGTCGATAAATATGGTCTCAATGTAATAATGTAGATACATTATTCAATAATATTCTTTTCAATATTTCTCACATGGTATCAAGTCTCTATGATCTTGGTAGAGAACCAAAGAGCTTCCGCTGCCGGTAGATGGCTATTACCCATATATTGTCGCCCGTCTGGCCAACGATTATATTAGCAAAAGTTGGGTCACCATGTATCTTTCCAGTCACTGTTTTCTCATATATCTTATTTGTGTAGCACCGTGCATCATTGTTGTGACTACTTTTTCATATCTTATTTGTCTCTTGTGACATCTTTCTGGTGACTACTTTCTCATATCTGATTTGTGTAGCACCACCATCTTTGTCGTGACTAGTTTTTCATATTTGATTTGTGTAGCAACGTTCTTTTCGGTGAATCTTTCCTATTTGTGTAAGGTCTGTGTCATAATTAAGACCCTACCCCTACAATTTCTCCTTTTTAGTAGGGTTGTGCCGTCATTGTTGTGACTACATTAGGTTTTTGGTGTAAAGAATAGAATATAGAAGAGGAGTTCCAATTAGTGGACTTCATAGGCTCTCTGTAAGTATTTCCCTTTCTTGTAACAGTTTTTTGGAGGTTGCCAGCATAGCCCTTAATGCTGAGGAATACAAAAAGTTACCAGTTTCAAAAAAAAAAAAATCGACCCTACCCATATAATTCTCTTTCTTAGTAAGGCCGTGTCATCATTTTAAGCCTACCTATATAATTTTATTTCTCAGATTGTGACCACTTTCGGCCATCAAATCTAATAGTCCGACGCATGAGCATGTTCTTGATACAGTGACTTTCTTGTTTAAATTGACTCATCTATTGATTCAAAGACGATCCATATATTTTGTACCAAATTTTGAGCACTTTCCGGTGGTTGTTGCACTGTGAAGAAGTCTATATGGAGCAACCACCTAATTTTGTTGCTTGTGGGGGGGGGGGTTAGTAGCCTTGTATGTCGATTACGTAAGTCACTCGATGGTCTGAAATAGCCTTCTTAAGCTTGGTTTTAGTCTTCTTAAGCTTGGTTTGGGAAGTTCAACACTGTAATTTAGGAATTTATCACTATGTGGTTAATCGACATTATGCATCAAATCCAGTATTTCATTAGAAGACTAAGCACATTGAGATTGTATGTCAACTTTATGAAGTCGAGTGATTAATATGCAAATATCTCACCAAGCCTCTCATCGGTCCTTGTATTAACCATATTTGTAACAAGCTAGGTACATATGACTCGTATTCACTAGTTTGAGGGGGAGTATTAGAATAGGAATAGGAGCAAGCATAATATATACAAATCCTACTTAGAATAGGAATATGAATAGAAATAGTACATAGAATCCTACTTAGAAAATGATTGTATTGTAGTGTCCTTGTTGGAAAAGAAGTCTAAAGTAGTGTCTATAAATAGGGTTTCAATGTAATAATGTAGATACACAATTCAAGTTAAAAGCTATGAAGTCCAAATTGAAAGAATGGAGTGCAAGAACATATGGGAATCTAGAAAAAAAGAAGGAATTGCTCACCAGAATTACCGAGTTCGATTGTATTCCGCAGAATAGACCTTTAACGGAAGAAGAAGTTGTCCAGAAAGCAAATGTGGTCAAAGATTTTGAAGATTTTGCAAAAAAGGGAAGAGAAAGCTTGGAGACAAAGATCAAGATCATTGTGGATTAACAAGGGGATAAGAACACTAAGTTCTTTCAGAAAATTTCAAATGCTCACAAGAGGATAAATCACATTGATAAACTAGTAGTAGAAGGACAAGAATTCGTGGAGGCTGCTGACATCAAAAGAGAGATTGTATCCTTTTACAAGAAGTTGTATAGTGATAGTGAGAACTGGAGGCTATCTTACAACATGAATTAGTTCCCTTCTATCAATACAGAAAAAACAACAAGAATTGCAAAAGAAAAACTTCTGAAGAGGAAGAAGTCCTATTTGGGCTTAAGACTTGTGTCATAGACAAAGCACCAGGTCAAGATGGATATTCTATGGGTTTTTTTTTGTAAAATGCTGGGAGATTGCGAAGGAAGATGTGATGGCAACTATTCAAAACTTTCATTCGCATGAGCTTTTTGAGAAGAGCTTTAATGCAAACATACATAGCTCTCGTTCCAAAAATGAATGGTGCTAAGGAGTTGAGAGACTTCAGACCAATCAGTTTAGTAGAAAGTGTCTACAAGCTGATATCCAAAATTCTCACAGAAAGACTAAAGAAAGTGATGCATAAGCTAGTTAAAACACAACAGATAGCCTTCTTGAGATGTAGGCAAATCATTGATGCAGTTCTCAATGCTAATAAGTGCCTTCCTGAGATGTTGGCAAATATTTCATTGATGCAGTTCTCATTGCTAATGAGTGTCTAGATTCAAGAATAAATGACAAGATTCCAGGAGTTATGTGCAAATTGGATATGAAAAAGCATATGATCATCTCAATTGGAAATTTTTGCTTGGAATCATGAGAGGATGAGATTTGGAAAGAAGTGGATGAGATTTTGCATAAGTACTGTGATTTTTAGTGCTAAAAAATGGATCTCCGGAAGGTTTCTTCCTTTCTGATTGAGGACTGAAACAAACGAAAGGTTTAAATAATATGATAAAGATAGCTCACAGTACTGGTTCGATAAGGAGCTTTAATGTTGTAAAGGATGGGAATGCAAGTGTGGAAATCACACATTTACAATATGAAAATGATACTCTTATCTTCTATGATGCAGAGGAGAAACAACTCAAGATTTTGAGGGTAATCCTTAATCTTTTTGAAGCAATTTCTGGTCTCCACATCAATTGGAGGAAAAGTCACATTTTCTCAATCTATGAGGTGAACAGAATCCAACAACTTATAGAAGTTTTGGGAGGAGATGTAGGGAAGTTGCCAATTATCTATTTGGGGATGCCTCTGGGAGCAAAAAGCAAATCCAAAGATATTTGGAATGGAGTGGTGGAAAGATGCGAGAAGAGATTGTCCAGATGGAAAGCACAATATTTGTTGAGAGGGGTTGATTATTCAGTCTTAGATGCCTTGCCAACTTATTTGATGACAATTTTCCCCATTCTAGCCAAAGGACGAGAAAGAATTGATTCACAAGGAGAAATTTTTTGTGGAAAGGAGATAAGGAGTACAAAGGATTCCATTTAGTTAAATGAAAAACTGTAATCCTATCTAAAAGCAGGGGGGTTAGGTATCAGAAATTTGAGAAAACATGAAGAAAGCTTGCTTATAAAATGGCTGTGAAGATTCCCTAAAAAAGAGCACACATTTGTTATGGCATCAATATGTGGGGGTCAATCAGAAACTTGGGGCATGTTTTTTTTGAAAGAACAAGCTTCAATGTAAATAGTGGAAGGAAGATCATGTCCTAGGAAGATGATTGGTTAGGAAGTAGCAGTTTCAAATAACTTTTTCTAGATATTTATCCACGAAATCAGCAACAAAGGTCTACTCTGCTAGAAATATTGACTCCTGAAGGGTGAAGGGTGGAGCCAGACATATAGAAGACTGATGCAAGATTGTTAGGTGGAAACAGGGGCGGCTCAACGTAATTGGGGACCTAAAGCGAAATTTCAATTTTTGGCCTAATATATAATATACTTTATATAGGTATTTATTCAAAAAAAAAAAAATTACACTATTTAGATGGAAATTATTAGTACTTAATATTGTTTTTATATTTTTTTTTCAGTTACTAGTTTTAGGTAAGATTTTATCAACTCAACATTGAAAAACATCCTTTTTAAGTGAGGCAATTATTATATGTATTGTTAACATATTGCTATAAGTAATAAGTTGATAAATATTAAATAAAGATAAGAGTAAGAACCATGGAATTTGACACAAGAAGTTGATGACTTGGTATACCTCATTTTAATATGCTTATACTCTAGTAATGATTGAAACTAAAATTTAAAAAGAAATAAAAAAGAATTTGTAATTCACGTTTTCCAACACTTTTCACTATTAATTCTTATTTTTAACAAAGTACAAAAGATGTTAAAGTGGATAAAATAATTTATTTTATAAAAGATTATATTTTTTATCATAAATAATTAATTTTTCTATAAAAATTTAAACACATAATTTAATCTTAACAAAATTTGGGGCCCCCAAAAGGCAAAGGCCTTAAAGGCCAAAGCATAGAGCCGCCCCTGGATGGAAAGACTAGCCGAATTTTATGGTACCTTAGAGCAATATACAAGAACAAAGGAGGAGAAGATACTCTCACATGGAAATGCCATAATAAAGGCTTTTTCACGGTCAGCTCTGCTTATAAGAGTTCAAATCAGTGGGGTCTCAAATTAGTTTCTTACCTTGGAAGCTTATATGGTAAGTGAAAATTCCCTACAAAGTGGTAGTCTTCACTTGGCTGGTAGTGAAAGAGGTTGCTCTAACTCAAGAAAACCTCATGAAGAGGGTACAAATGTGTCCAAGATGCTTTTTTTGTGAGCAAAAGGCCGAGACAATCAAACATCTGTTTTACATGGTAAAGTGGTGAGCCAACTGTGGAACTTATTTACTAGTTTCAGAGGCGTAAGGTGGACTATGCCCAAAGGGGCAGGTTAGGTTCTAGTAAGCTGGAACAGCGAAGGGAGTGGTAGCACAAGCAAAAACAGATAAAGAATTCTCCGAGCAGTGAATGGTGGACCATTTTGAAGGAGAGAAATTCAAGATGTTTTCAATGTTTCAGTAGTCCTTTGCATAGGATTAAAATGAACTGCATTATCACTTTTTGCTATTAGTGTAGTTCGGAGTATATAGATGATCCTGTTACAATTGTAGACATCTTAGGATCTTTATAAGATGAGATAAGGTCCTAGTTCTTTTTTGGGTTGCTGAGCCTACTCAGTTGTATGTAGCTCTGTGATATAAATTCTTTGGATCCCAGCCTCAGTGCTGAAGGTTAATATACAAACTTGTTACCTTTGTCAAAAAGAAAAAATGAGTATGCTTACCGAGTTGAGATGACTCACAGTTGATGGCGAATAAGTGGAATGAAAGAAGTACCTTTTTAAAAAAATTTAAATAGGTCGGACTCAGCATCTATGAAAGCATCTCCGAGGAGTTGATTAAAAGGCAATCTGTGGGTGATCTTGGAAGACTGAGATTGTAAAGTCCGTCTTCTTAATTAAGCTCAATATATCTTTTTTGTCCCATGCTACAATCTTATCTTACGACAAATCCATCAAAAAGGTTACTGAATGATTTAGTGTTTGAGATGAACAGCTAATGGATGAGATTAAGAGGCAACCAGGTGCATAAAGAGAGGAATCTTATGTCAAAGAGGGTAAAGGGGTCAAGTAACCTACTTCAAGTGTCTTAGTCTTGGATCGATTGGTCAATGTGACTTCCAGAAGGGATTTAGAATAAGAAATAGTTGAGAAAAGAGATCTATTATCAGAGAAATAGGTAGCACGGAGTTATTGGTTTGGACAATAGAGGCAAGTTGCTGATATGTCCGCTAATGTGACTCCTTTACTTAAGAAACTCAGTCTATTCAGATAAGGTCAAGGAAACCATCATATTGCTCAAACCACCAAAAACTTTCTTATAGTTCAATGCTTCTGAATCCAGATGACTATCATTTGTCTGATTATGACTTTTTATTATTTGCAGAAGGAGATGAGAAGGAGGATTTTTCTTCTGCGCATCATAAGATAGTAAATTGTGTAACAGCATGCATTCACATAGCACTGGCACCTGATATTATTAAACAACAGAAGAACTTGACTGATTTTTTCTTATTTTCACTTTCACCAAACTTTTCATGGCCAGGTATTGCCTTCACAACATTATTTATCCTTACATTAGAGTGAAACAGTTTTGCCTGTTCTGATATACTTGTTTCCTTTCTGCAGTGAAAGTGTCTGTTTTTTCGTCAATTAAAGAGCTCTGCTCAAAGCTGCATACTGAGACAGCTGGTTCTCAAGATTCTTCTCAATATCACAGCATAGTTTCTTTTGCCCATGAGGTGATTCATATCCCAAAGTTGCATTTTTGTCCTCTCTAGTACTGTACCTGGATTCTTATTAAAATTCTGGTCTTTTCAGTTGTTCTGCAAAACCTCTGTGAAAGTACTTGAAATTATACAAATAGTAAAAATTGCCCAGGTATGTCATCTTCATCATGCCTTCCTATCTTTCACATGTGTCATTACTACTACTTCATCTCGTCCACTATCTACACCTGATTGTCTGTTATTACGTTGAAGGGAGATATCTCCATGCTGGTGTCTCTTCCTGCCTTAACTTTTTCTTTTCAGTTGTGATATCATCCTTTCTTCAGTAATTCAGCTATTTTTATCTGCTGTTTAGGACAATTAAGTATGGATAGCTGTTGTATACTTAATTTTTATGCAATCCTGTCTTCTGGTTACCGAATCCAATGTCTAGGATGATAGACTTAGTAACTGCTCTATAGATTTGGTATCCTTTCCTGGCTCCTGTAGGTTCCCACTGCAAGCATTTAGCAGTGTTTCTGCATTCAATTAGAAATGTTAATGTGCTGAAATTTGAGAAAAGTTCAACAGCAGACATTTATGACTAGTATTACTCAAAAAAACAGCATTTACGACTAGTAATTTTAATTAGAGAATTCTTTTTAAGGAAATGAAAGGGGATATAGTATATGATTTCTTGCTAAAATTTGGTGGAAGGTTTGAGGTGATAATATTTCGATTGAGTTGTGATGTTTTTGTTTGTTTGATATTTTATTGTGAACCTCAAACATTGTTAACCATGCACAAACTCAGGTTCACATAGCAGCTTCAGAGTGCCTTGTGGAAATGGTGAACTTACTGAAAGCTACCAGGCAGTTGCCTGGTGGAGAAGTGACATTCAGCCGCGAGTTTGTTCAGGTCTATGAAGTGGAAAAGAATGAGCATGCTAAGTCTTTGCTCAAGAGATGCATCGACATCCTCGAAAACCTTGAAAAAGAGCACAAAGTTTCAAGTTGAATTCATCGATTATATCTGGATTACAGCGACGCTGTTGCAGGGAATGCAGAACCCATTGCTGCTGCATTTGGATCTCCTAGAGGCTGCACTCTCCATCCCGTGCGGAGGAGAAAATATGTAGCAAAAGAAAAATAGAAAATCAAATTTAAAGATCTTGAGCCTGCCAAGTAAAGGTGAACATTACTTTACTATAATGTAATGACAAGTCAATTATTAATGGTTAAGTGATTCCGCAGAAATTAATCAATGTAACTTTGAATTTTTTGCAATGTAAATGAAATTTTTTGATGAATTGCTTTTGTTGTTAGCATCATTTCGTTGTTATTGATTTTGAACAGTAATCATTTATGATTATTTAGGATGTCTTAACATTTGCCAAGTTATATTTTTGGTAACTATTTAATCATTAAGTGATACCTACCGGTATAATAGCTACTTTACATTCGATACATATAAAGTTTAATTCTCATTCCTCCACATGCATTGACGGGAATTGTTATAAGAGCATTCGTCGATAAAATGAATTTGCCTTGAATGATCATCTTGTGGCTAGAACTGTCAATACGGGTTATAGCCCATTCCATACGGGCTAATCCATACAGGCTACGGGTCAAGTTGGGCTAGTTCATTTTTTGGTGTGAGTCAAAAAACGGTCAGCCCAACCTACAAGTATGTGGGCCACAGCTTGCGGGACTAGTCCACTTTTTTAATAGTTATATTACTTTTATAATTATTAAATTAAAGTATAAATTATAATTTTGATATATTATCATAAATATCGATAAAACAATATTACATGATATTAATGTTACTACTTGTTAGTCGAATTCACAAATAAAATTATCTTTATAATATTTACTAATTTTTTTTAAGTAAAAGTTTAAATATCTAAATAGAAATATTAACTTAATTTGTTTTTGAGTTTTGAGTCTCTTTAATTTAAAATTTAATATTATATTATATTTTTTCATTATTTTTTATCGGCCCACGGGCTGGCTCTACCGATATTTCTCAAGCCCCAGAAATCAGCTGGCTTATTCAGACTGAGCTAAAAAACCCTTTTCTTAAATGGGCTCTAAATATTTTAGCTAAGCTGTATTAAATTCCGAGTTAGGTCAGGCCGTCCCGATGAGCATAGCCCATATTGACAACTCTACTTGTGGCTATTGGGATTTGAATTAAATTTGTTTTATTCTTAGTGACTTAAATCTACATTTTATCTTAAGATTTACTAATTCAAATGTGAACAAAATATGTTTGGCATGGCGGCTTACAACATTTGTTTTCTTGGTCATTAGTGCTTAACTAATAAGATAAAAAGAGGTTAGGGGTCCATTCCCTTGATCTTTGCTAATGAGAATTTGACTAGAAATTAAACAAAGGTTGTTGAATTAGCTTATTTCGAGTCCGAAGTCAAAAGAGCAAAGAAAATGTCACAAATTTTAAAATGGTACATTAATTTTTGGTGGGCAAAATCGCTCATGAAGGAGTGATTTTATTCTGATAAAGTTGACGTGTTAATTTTAAAAAAAAAACACAAAAATCGTTGTTGTGGCAGCGATCTCATCCCAAAAAAAAATTCTTTTTCCTTAAATGGCTGCTATGGCAGCGATTTGTAAAAAAAAATTAATAAATGTTGCAGGCCAGACCAAATATTGGACCAAAATGCCTGCCTCTATTAACTTTTTTAAGGAAACGATATAGCAATGATTTCAATTTAATTTTTAAAAAAAAAAAAATGTTGCACTCGCAGCGATATTAAAAAAATCACGATATCATTTTGCTTTTAAAAAAAAAATTATATGTCCTTTCAGAATTTGTGACAATTTGTTTTGCCCTTTTAACTTCGGACTCAACTTATATCTTGTGTGTTCTAATTAAAGTATTTTTAGAAATTGAGAATCACATTCAATTAGAGAAAATTTAGTTGGAAAAATCATAAAACCAAGCTCTTTTTATGGTCTTTATTCATGGTCTCAGTATCTATGAGATTATTAACCATATTTTTTCTAGAGGATGTTAATAAATTTTTAAATTCATTTTGTCGTTCCGTAGCAATGAGACAAATGCTTGTCAAAAAGCGTATTTTTCGGATAACGGGAGTATTGAATTTAGGAGTTTATTTAAATTATTTAATGACTTGATTTATAACAATGAGGTAATTTTCTTATAATAATTTTGTAAAGCTTTTACGAAATTTCATTCAGATTAAGTCGATATCTATTACGTTCATCATTCAATTGACAAAAGGAGTTGCTTGGATGGTAAACACTCCTCACTTCCAGTTAGAATGTTGTGAGTTCGAATCATTTAGAGAATAAAAAGGTGAGAGTTCCTAGAAAGTGTAAAAAAAATCCATCCAAACTCTAAATCAAAATGGAAAAAGTAAAATAAAATCTTCGATCCAGACTCTAAATCAAAATGGGAGCAGGTTAAAAAGGATCTTCTAGTGAATTAGAATTTGTCATGTATTACTTTTTAAAAAAAAAATTCAAATAAAAGGTGGTTATTATGTGAATTAGAGTTTGATTTTGTAATGATTAATACTTTAAATTACCTAGTCCCTGATAACTGTCACTTGCACTTATATCCTATATACTTTTTATTATTTATACAAGGGAAAAGAAAATGATTTACCCTTAAATTTTGTCATTTAAAATTGATATAATCCTCGTCATAAGATAGCGCATATATAATATTTTACAATGGTTACCCTTAAGTCAAATTAATAATTTTATTGTTTAATATTTTTATGAAAAAGATACAATCCAGATGGGGCACATTTGATCCTCGTCATATGTATTTTTGTTGACTTTTTTGTTTCAGCAACTAATTTAAATTTATTATTTTGATGGTCAAAATTATTTATGTTTCACTAATTTTCTTGTAAAATTTATTATAGATGCCCCAAATTCGTTTGTTTTACAAATGCAAAAACTAAATTACAATATTGCCAAGAAATAGTTTAATATTGTAATATAACAAAAAAAAAATAGTTTAAAATTTGTTTTCTTTACACTCAAGAATGAAAGAAAAAAATAAGAATAAGAAACTCTAATAATGAAAATCAAAAATGTCAAAAAATAATTTATGTATGAAAATTAAAATATAGCTTCAACTTTTTTAGAAGGATCATATATAGCCCTACATGATTTTTAAAAAAATTAAAAGTTAAAATATAAATATAAATTTAAAACTAATTAATTCACTTATATTTTAGATGAGGGGTATATATGAGCTCATATTGTAACGAAAGGGGTATATATTAGTTATTTGTCTAACGGTAAGGGTATGTATGAGTCATTTGTATAACAGTAAAGATATATATGAGTCATTTTCATAAGAAGATGTATATCAGCTCTAACTGATAAAGTTGAAAGATATATTTGACCATTTTTCCTTTATGCAATTATGATTTGCTTTTGTTAATCAAGTACCTATCTCAAAGAATTTGTTGAGCTATAAAAAACATAACTCTTACAAAAGTTTTAATAATTAATATTGAGGGAACAATCCTCTTGTTTTTGTTTCTTATGTCATTCACTAGGGATGGTGTACAAAATCGAATTGAAAATTAAATCAAATTATAGATTGAGTTACATTGAAAAAAATCGACATATAATTCTTTTTCCTTTAATAGTTGCTACGGCAGCGATTTGTCAAAAAAAAATTAACAAATATTGCAGGGCCAGACCAAATATTGGACCAAAATGCCTGCCTCGATTAACTTTTTTAAGGAAACGATATAGCAGTGATTTCAATTTTTTTTTTTTTTTGAAAAACACTGCACTCGCAGTGATATTAAAAAAATTACGGTATCATTTTGTTAAAAACCTTATATGCCCTTTCGAAATTTTTGACAATATGTTTTGCCCTTTTAACTTCGGACTCAGGTTATATCTTGTGTATTCTAATTAAAGTATTTTGAGAAATTGAGAATCACATTCAATTAGAAAAAATTTAATTGGAAAAATCATAAACCAAGCTCTTTTTATGGTCTTTATTAATGGCCTCAGTACCTATGAGATTATTAACCATATTTTTTCTAGAGGATGTTAATAAATTTTAAAATTCATTTTATCGTTCAGTAGCAATGAGACAAATGCTTGTCAAAAAGCGTATTTTTCGAATAACGGGAGTATTGAATTTAGGAGTTTATTTAAATTATTTAATGACATGATTTATAACAATGAGGTAATTTTCTTATAATAATTTTGTAAAGCTTTTACGAAATTTCATTCAGATTAAGTCGATATCTATTACGTTCATCATTCAATTGACAAAAGGAGTTGCTTGAATGGTAAACACTCCTCACTTCAAGTTAGAATGTTGTGAGTTCGAATCATTTAGGGAATAAAAAGGTGAGAGTTCCTAGAAAGTGTAAAAAAAATTCATCCAAACTCTAAATCAAAATGGAAAAAGTAAAATAAAATCTTCTATCCAGACTCTAAATCAAAATGGGAGCAGGTTAAAAAGGATCTTCTAGTGAATTAGAATTTGTCATGTATTACTTTTTTTAAAAAAAATTCAAATAAAAGGTGGTTATTATGTGAATTAGAATTTGATTTTGTAATGATTAATACTTTAAATTATCTAGTCCCTAATAACTTCCACTTGCACTTATATCCTATATACTTTTTATTATTTATACAAGGGAAAAGAAATCGATTTATTTACTAAATGTTTTCATTTAAAGTTGATATGATTCTCGTTGTGAGAGTAGCGCATATATAACATTATACAATGGTTACCCTTTTCCTCTAACGGAACTCAAAATACTAATTTTAATGTTTAATTTTTTTTAAGAAAAAGATACAATCCAGATGGGATATATTTGATCCTCGTCATAAGTCTTTTTGTTGACTTTTTTGTTTCAGCCACTAATTTAAATTTATTATTTTGATGGTCAAATTTATTTATGTTTCACTAATTTTCTTGTAAAATTTATTATAGATGCCCCAAATTCGTTTGTTTTACAAATGCAAAAACTAAATTACAATATAGCCAAGAAACAGTTTAATATTATAATATAACCAAAAAAATTAGTTTAAAATTTATTCTCTTTACACTTAAGAATGAACGAAAAAATTAAGAATAAGAAAAATTAATAATGATGATAAAAAAAGTCAAAAAATAATTTATCTACGAAAAAAATTAAAATATAGCTTGAACTTTATTAGAAGGATCATATATATAGCCCTACATGATTTTAAAAAAAAATAAAAGTTAAAATATAAATATAAATTTAAAACTAATTAATTCACTTATATTTTAGATGAGGGGTATATATGAGCTCATATTGTAACGAAAGGGGTATATATTAGTTATTTGTCTAACGGTAAGGGTATATATTAGTCATTTGTATAACGGTAAAAATATATATGAGTCATTTTCATAAGAAGAGGTATATCAGCTCTAACTGATAAAGTTGAAAGGTATATCACACCATTTTTCCTTTATGCAATTATGATTTGTTTTTGTTAATCAAGTACATATCTCAAAGAATTTGTTGAGCTATAAATAGCATAACTCTTACAAAAGTTTCAATAATTAATATTGAAGGAACAATCCTCTTCTTTTTGTTTCTTATGTCATTCACTAGGGATGGTGTACAAAATCGAATCGAAAATTAAATCAAACTATAGATTGAGTTACATTGAAAAAAATCGACATATGATTTGGTTTGACTTGATTTTTTATTGAAAAAAAAAACTTAACTATATTTGATTTAGTTAGGTTTCAAATTTTTGGTGGGCAAAATCGCTCATGACGGAGTGATTTTCTTCTGACAAAATTGACGTGTTAATTTTTTTTTTAAAAAAAAAATCGCTGTCATGGCAGCGATTTCATCCAAAAAAATTCTTTTTCCTTTAATAGTTGCTACGGCAGCGATTTGTCAAAAAAAAATTAACAAATGTTGCAGAGCCAGACCAAATATTGAACCAAAATGCCTGCCTCGATTAACTTTTTTAAAGAAACGATATAGCAGTGATTTCAATTTAATTTTTTTTTTAAAAACGCTGCACTCGCAGTGATATTAAAAAAAATCACGGTATCATTTTGTTAAAAAACTTATATGCCTTTCGAAATTTTTGACAATTTATCTTGTCCTTTTAACTCCGGACTCAGCTTATATCTTGTGTATTCTAATTAAAGTATTTTAAGAAATTGAGAATCACATTCAAATAGAGAAAATTTAGTTGGAAAATCATAAAAACAAGCTCTTTTTATGGTCTTTATTCATGGCCTCAGTATCTATGAGATTATTAACCATATTTTTCTATAAGATGTTAATAAATTTTAAAATTCATTTTATCGTTCAGTAGCAATGAGACAAATGCTTGTCAAAAAGCGTTTTTTTCGAATAACGAGAGTATTGAATTTAGGAGTTTATTTAAATTATTTAATGACTTGATTTATAACAATGAGGTAATTTTCTTATAATAATTTTGTAAAGTTTTTACGAAATTTCATTCAGATTAAGTCGATATCTATTACGTTCATCATTCAATTGACAAAATGAGTTGCTTGAATGGTAAACACTCCTCACTTCAAGTTAGAATGTTGTGAGTTCGAATCATTTAGGGAATAAAAAGGTGAGAGTTCCTAGAAAGTGTAAAAAAAAATTCATCCAAACTCTAAATCAAAATGGAAAAAGTAAAATAAAATCTTCTATCCAGACTCTAAATCAAAATGGGAGCAGGTTAAAAAGGATCTTCTAGTGAATTAGAATTTGTCATGTATTACTTTTTTTTAAAATAATTCAAATAAAAGGTGGTTATTATGTGAATTAGAATTTGATTTTGTAATGATTAATACTTTAAATTACCTAGTCCCTAATAACTTTCACTTGCACTTATATCCTATATACTTTTTATTATTTATACAAGGGAAAAGAAATCGATTTACCCCTAATTTTTTTCATTTAAAGTTGATATGATTCTCGTTATGAGAGTAGCGCATATATAACATTATACAATGGTTATCCTTTTCCTCTAAAGGAACTCAAAATACTAATTTTAATGTGTAATTTTTTTTAAGAAAAAGATACAATCCAGATGGGGTATATTTGATCCTCGTCATACGTCTTTTTGTTGACTTTTTTGTTTCAACTACTAATTTAAATTTATTATTTTGATGGTCAAATTTATTTATGTTTCACTAATTTTCTTGTAAAATTTATCATATATGCCCCAAATTCGTTTGTTTTACAAATACAAAAACTAAATTACAATATAGCCGAGAAATAGTTTAATATTACTCCCTCCGTTTCAAAAAGAATGTCCCTATTTTTTTTTTAGTTTGTTTAAAAAAGAATGACCTCTTTCCTTTTTTGCAACACTTTAACTTTAACTTTCCACGTGGCGTGTTTAAGACTACAAGATTAAATGACATTTTGGTACATTTGACATAACTTTAATTTAGAACCACAAGATTAGAAAGTCTTCTTTATTTTCTTAAACTCCGTTCGAAGTCAAACTAGGTCATCCTTTTTGAAACGGAGGGAGTATAATATAACCAAAAAAATTAGTTTAAAATATGTTTTCTTTACACTTAAGAATGAAACAAAAAAATTAGAATAAGAAACTCTAATAACGATAATCAAAAAAATCAAAAAATAATTTATGTATGAAAAAGATTAAAATATAGCATGAACTTTGTTAATTAGAAGGATCATGTATATAGCCCTACATGATTTTTTTAAAAATTAAAAGTCAAAATTTAAATATTAATTTAAAACTAATTAATTTACTTATATTTTAGATGAAGGGTATATATGAGCTCATTTCGTAACGAAAGGGGTATATATTAGTTATTTGTCTAACAGTAAGGGTATATATGAGTCATTTGTATAATAGTAAAGATATATATGAGTCATTTTCACAAGAAGAAGTATATCAGCTCCAACTGATAAAGTTGAGAGGTATATCAGACCATTTTACCTTTATGCAATTAATATTTTTTTTTTTGTTAATCAAGTACGTTTCTCAAATAATTTGTTGAGCTATAAAAAACATTACTCTTACAAAAGTTTTAATAATTAATATTGAGGGAATAATGCTCTTTTTTTTTTGTTTCTTATGTCATTCACTAGGGATGGTGTACAAAATAGAATCGAAAATTAAATCAAATTATAAATTGAGTTACACTGAAAAAATCGAAAGATGATTTGGTTTGACTTGATTTGTTATTGAAAAAAAAAAACTTGGTTAGGTTTCAAATTTCCTCTTACTGAAACATTCTGATTATGCTAGTGGCTGGTCAGGGCATTTCACCGCGGTTGTGTTTGCTTCACCTTTTGATCTGTCGATGTTGCTCGTGGCACCTAGATTCGACGAACCTCCGCCAGAGCCATCAAAAATTTCAATTTTTCATCCCTCCAATTAATAAAGTTTTGAAGAAGAAGACCCTCAAGCGTTGAAGATGAAATTTGACTGATATTGCAGTGCGACGACAGATTTCATATAGGATACATCGATACCTGGTTAGACTCGCACTCGTCGTCGTGTTCATCTTGCCAATAGATCCTAGTGGTGACTAGATGTCATAAGTGAGGTCAGCTGTCGGTAGCAAACAAATCGTCGGAGATTGCGAGCGGGTGTGGGGGGTTATGGAGAGACACTGATTACCTTGGAGATTGGGGGAGGTTGATGTGAGAGAAAGATATTTGATTGCTATTAAAACGTTAATTGTGGACTTTAAATGTAAAGATAATTAATCTATTCTAATTTTAAAAAATGTAGATATCTGATTGTATCTTCAATCATTTATGGTATAAAATATTAAAAATGGTAATATATGTAACTGTTTGAAAGTAGAGTTATTATTGTTAGTATATATGGTGGTAGAGTATGCCTAATAAGGCAGTTTATTCAATTTTGAATGGTCCAATGAATGTTATAGTTCATAAATATTAGTAACTCTAAAGAAGATTCAAATCAATATTAATGCTAAAAAAATATTAATTCAACACTAAGAATGACAATAATGTTGAATGTTTGTTTTTAGTTTTACTTTGGTTTAAGCATTCAAAGTACCTAACCTAATTTTATTTTTTCTTAATATTTAATCATGTAATTAATGCTTATTAGACTTATTTTAGCATGATTTCGTACTTTTAAATTTTGATCATTTTCATTATGACTTATTAATTTGCAATATTTATTTATGTGGTTTCATTATTATTTTTTGTTGAATATTTTAGTGTCATAACTCATCTCATATTTGTGTTATTTTCTTAAGAAACACCATAGATAGTTGTATTTTGATAGGACTAAAGAAATATTTGAAGCGCAACTTAATTATTTGTTTGTATAATACTTTACCGAAAAACCCAAAAGAAATGGAGAAAAAAACCCGAGGTTGAAAACCTCGAATTTTATTAGTTTGATCTGGTGTATGAATAAAAATCCAATACAAATGGTTTGGTTTGAAATTTGAAAAACTTGAACCACTTAAGGCTCATGTATCTCCGTATTTAACTTTATACAAATTTAAATATCTACTTGTGTTGTTGTACACACCCAATATTAGATGTCATAAAATGTAAAACGAAATCAAATTAAAGAAAACATTTATATATTATGCTATAAAATAATTTATAAAGAACCAATTACTCCAAATATTATGTGCTTGAGATCCTTCACATACAATTTAGATGTTGTTATTGATTTTTGAAGCAAATAATAGAAAATCGTTGACAATATTATAGGATCATTAAATATTATTATGTTTAACAAAAACATCTAAACAGTGAAGTAACATGTTCAACGAGAATTTATATATCCAAATTTTAATTCATTTGGTGTTAAGATATAATTATTGTTATTGCTATGGTAAAAGAGATAACTACTCTTTCTAATGTTTTTCTTTTCTCATAAGGAAATGTTTTTATGTTTTATCATTCCACAATAATACTATTAATTGTCTTTCTACGAAATTCAATTCAATATATATACAAATAAAATAATAAAATATACTCATTGGTATTTGATTAATTTTGTATTAGAAATTACGCAAATTTAATTTATTACTGAAGTCTAACATAAGAATATGAGGAAATCAAAAATAAACCCTCCGTTTAAGTTTGGATGTAAAATTACCCTCACCGTTACTCGATGAGCTAAAAAATATCCTTCACTAAAGGAAGAACAAAAAAGGAATTTAGAAAACTATTGAATTTGAATTAAGACGTTGACTTTATCTTTATGGTATATATATTGAAGAATAATACTTAGAAGTTTGAAGTTAGCAATATTGATTAGAAATGACTTCAATAAAATAAATATACGGAAAAAGATCAAAAATATTTTTAAACTATTCGAAATAACTCAAATATATTCTTTTCCTTAAATTATAGGGTCAAAAATACCCTTCTCATTAACAGGATCTGTTAAACGTCACTTGGATGCCATGTGGATACCACATGGCATGCCACATAAGCCAAAAGAGTTCCACTCATGCCACGTAAAAAATAAACTTACCCCTAATTTCCTCCAATTTTCTCTATTTCCCTTAGAATTTAGAAACGATTTCACTGAAGAACATAGAACCCCTTTCTCTTAGAACTTATGTATTTTTGTAAAATCGTCCTAAGAAAATGGAGAAATGAGGAAAAGGAGTTCTATGTTCTTCAGTGAAATCGTTTCTAAATTCTACGGAAAATGGAGAAAATTGGGAGAATTAGGGGTAAATTTGTTAGTATAAGTGACATGAATGGAACTCTATTGGCTTATGTGGCATGCCATATGACATCCACATGGCATCTAAGTGGCGTTTAACCGATTCTGTTATTGAGAAGGGTATTTTTGAACCTATAGTTTGACGGTAAGGGTATATTTGAGCCGAAATATACTTCAAGGGTATATTTGAGCTATTTTTGATAGTTCAAGGGTTATTTTGACCCTTTTCCGTTAAATATGTGAATTAATTAAGAGGTCTTTACCACATTAGTTAATTATTATTGAATTCAATATCACTATAGGTTTTAGAAACATTTACGAAGAGCGTTAATTGTTCTTATATATAACCGTAATTAAACTATTATCCAATTGTCACTAAAGATATTTTTGAAATGATATTTATATACAAATTTATTTCCTTAGACATCAAAAAATTTAATCATCGCACTCCAAACATTAGTTAATGGCTGTTTTTTTTCTTTTTTCGAATACAATTAGGAGACTTTTTCTTATTTTAAAAGTTTCTTACAAAAGCATGAATTGACAAAAAGTATATTCGGAATATCAATTTCAAATAACAGACATGTTGATGTAGTGGAAACAACTTATTATCATACCTTAGATAGTTGTTAATTTAAACAATCAAGAGCTTTAATTTTTTTTTCAACTTTGACCTTAATATTTTAGAATTAAAAGACATATACATAGATAAAAATTAAATAAATTGATAAATGACGTGTTAGTCAAACAATCCTCCTATTTAATTTTTCGGGTTATACCAAATCTTATCATGATATTTAGGGATCGTTTGGTGTAAACGATAAAAATAAATTTGGGAATAAATTTTTGGTGTCTTGTTTTGTTGTCAAATTTGGGAGAACAAAATTATCTCATATACGTGGGATAACTTATTCCAAAAATAGCTGAACTCCGAATAATTAATTCTGAGATAACTTGTTCCCAATCAAAATAGAATAATTGCTTGTTCTTTATAAATAAATTGTTGCTAGAAATTATTTAGTTATAAAAACACCAATTGCAAGGATTTGATTAATTCGTATGTTGTAGTATGAGGGATGATCTAAATATAATTAAAAACAAAGTCTCAAGCATCAACTCAAGTCAAACAACTTGTAAACAAAAAAAAAAGGAAAAAGAACTTATATAAGAAAAGAAAAGAAAAATGTTCAAGAAGTTGTTCGAAACGTTATGATTTTACAATCTATCATTCAAATTCGAGTGGTGGCACAATTTTTGGAGTATCCAATACGTCACGGATAACGTAAACTCTTCAACTCTTTGTAAGTATTTTCTTTTCAATTCCTAGAAATGTTATCTGTTGTTCCTACATATTATTGAAAAGGCCATACATCAGAAATAATCGGGTAAGTTTATGTTAAATGTATCAACAAAAAAAGAGAGGAAAATATTCATATTAAACAAATATGAAGTAGAAGAATCAGATTCGAAATGAACAAATTCAAGTTTAAAAATGATCTTCCTTACTCTTGAAGAATGATGGGGGAAAGGGGTTGATCAAGAAAGAACTTCAGAATTTACACATATTACAAATTTATGATATCACGGTAATAATATCAGAAGATCTAGATATAAAAAGTGGTTCTATATAGAGAAAAGACATAAAGTAACCATTGAAGTTGTCCCGAATTTTTAAAACGACACTTTAACTTTATAACTGTTTTATCACCCCACTAAACAATTATGAACCGGTATTATTATACCATTTTTCGATCACCCCCAAATTTTAAGAAGCAAGTGTATTCACACACCAATCAATGCATGACATGTGTTAATTTAATTAAAAATGTATTATTTTTTTTCATTTTAAGTTTTTCCTTTATCTTTTTTTTTTTTTGTTTCTCTCTCTCTCTCTTATTTTTTGGATTTTAATTTTGATTTATTTTAAAGAGAAAAGGGTCAAATGCCCCTTCAAGGTTTGATAATATTTTGAACTACACACTTAATCTTTGCGGGGGTCCTATTACCCCCCTAAATATTTTTTATATATATTAGTTCACCCTCAGACGCTGACGTAGTCACGTGCGTGAACTCACCTCCGTGTGGCGTGTAAGAGCGTGATAAAATGTCCATGTGGAGTCCAAATAAGCCTTCCAACGGTACCTTTAGTCTTTATTTAACCATACATTTATTTTTTTTATTTTTTTCACTTTGTTCTTCATCAACCATTGTTCTTTGTTCATCTTGAACAAAAGATCCCTCCTTCTTTGTTCTTCATCCACCATTGTTCTTCATCAACCATTTTTTTCTTATTAGGAAACGTTTTTGTAGCTTCTTCAACTAAGATTGAAGTTAGGGTTTCCAATTTTGTCGAATTTTAGCTTGATTTTTTCCCCAATTCGTCAGATTATTTTTATTTTGTTATTAGGGTTAGTAATGTCTAACGTGAAATTGAATAAGCTATGCATGGAAAAATTAGACCCGTTGCTCAAAACCATAGTAAGATGCAAACATGGAAGTTTGTTGCATATGCAGACTTCTTGGTTGAAGTCGAATCCCGATAGACGATTTTGGTCATGCCCCTATTACGGTGTATGTTACTTTTCTTCAGTTATTTGATTTTGTTTAACTGATGTGAATGTTAATAACGTAATATATTATTTTTATTTTTTCAGTCGAACAATTATAATTTTTTTCGATGGAGAGATAGAGAAAAAATCGATCCAAGATCCCAATTTATCCTTCCGAAATTGGTGAACAAAATTAAAGAGTTGGAAGATGAAGTTTGGAAGAGACAGATTCAAATCAATGAGCAACAAGTTCTGATTGATAATTTGACAGGAGAGAAGAGGTTCAAACGAAGAAATTTGAAATGGTGTACGCTTGATTGGAAGGTCATTTTATGTATTTTGATTTATGTTGCAGCCTTGTTCATGAACAACCTATTTCAAAGTAGGGTTCATTCAAATATTGAAGTAATTGAATTGCCATAACGTATGTCAGTATTTAGTAGTGAAAGGAGTTGAAACTCTATATTGGTTGTCATATGTATTATGAGAAATTTTGTATATCAATATCATTAATCTTTTCAATTGTAAAACATGTCTTTAGTAGACATAACACCATTTTTAAGAGTGTCTATATTAGTGTCTATACTACGACAAATAAGGATAAGCATAACACAATTTGTAAGAGAAACGGCCTTTAATAGACATAATCGATTGTAAAACAGGCCTCACACAATGTCAAATTACAATAAAAGATCAAAACAAAAATATAATTTGATGTTCAATACCAGTACATCATCATTCGAAATGGGAAATGTTTTCTTGCCTACTTAAAACAGTACTGCAATATCATTACTTCCTAGATTGAATTGGTTGAACTACTTCCTCTTGATTTTCTCTGTTCCCCTCTCATTTGTTGAAGTTTTATTGTTGTGATTGTTGCTTTTCCATTCCATTTCAACTTGGGTGCAGTACTTGGTTTGTAACCAATATCATCAGTAACATCAACAGATTTTGTCACCTTTGTTGAAGCAGTAGAGAAGATCTTACAACTTGACATTTAAGGCTGTATTCAAAGTATGAAACAATACTGACTGAATTTGTAGTTACACATTAAAAAATAGTATAACTGAATCAATAAAAAACACATACATTAAGAGCTATGAATCCATCTTCAGCTTGAAACACACCCATTCCAATGATTGCTTGCCTTTTGTATGAGATTGTGTTTCCCCTACCCCTTCCTCTTTCTTTGTTACTATTATCAGGCGATGGATATGTAGGAGGTGCACTAGGTGCTGTAGGTGGTCTTCTTCTTGCACTCTTTGCATGTGTTGCAGATGCATTAGGTGCACTAGGTGTGGCAGGTGGTCTTCCTCTTGCACCTTTTGTAGGTGCTGCAAATGCACTAGGTCCTGGAGATGCACTAGGTGCAGAAGGTGGCCTTTCTCTTGACTTCTTTGTAGGTCCTGGAGATGCACTAGGTGCTGCAGCAGATGGTCTTCCTCTTGACCTCTTTGCAGGTCCTGGAGATGCACTAGGTTCTGCATGTGGTCTTCCTCTTGACCACTTTGTAGAATGCTCAGCTTCTCTTTGTGCTTTCTATATACATATAGTTAAAATAAATGTAATTATTACATATGAGAGTAATATCACATACTAAATTAAAGTTAAAGATTTTACCTTTGGTCTGCCTAAACCTGAAGGTTTGCCCTTTTCCTTGTCTGTATTTGATTGTTCTTCCCTTGCTGATGACTCAACCCTTCGTGGACATCCTCTCTTGTTGTGGCCTCTAAGAGTACAGTTACTACATGTCATGGCAAGTCCAGTTCGAGGTAGTTTTTCAGATTTTTTACTTTCACCTGCTTCCTTCTTTCCAAGTTTACCTGGCCTGCCAGGCATGCTTTTTATTTCAGGTGGTATGACTGTGGGGTTAGTAGATTCAAGCCACATTTCCATATTTGTGACAGGTTGAAGGACATTGGCATAAGTCCTCAAGTAAGTTGCCTTACTATAACAGTTGTCAATGTAGTTAAAGGGTTCATCTTTCTTAAAGTAAATGGCAGGGACAACATATGCACATGGTATGCCTTTTAACTGCCATACCTTACAACTACAAATTCACCTTCCAATATCCACACTGTGTTGAAAGGGTCCTTCTCTCACTTCAAACCCATCAACTCCATTAAATTCAATATTACTATTCATTGACCTATCAATATTCTCTTGTAGTACCTTCAGACACATTGGATAAAAATCACACATCCAAGTATTTGTGAAATCTCTTAACTTGGCTATTCTGGTCATCATTTTTACTCTTATCTCTTCAAGCATAGTGATAATTGTCTTGTGTCAAAGATCCATGAATTAAAGCACTCACACAAATTGTTATCTACAGAATCACATTTTACTTGAGTATTAAAGTAAACCTTACACCAGAACTCTATGTTGTCGTACATAAGATCATCCATCATTTTTTCTGGACCAAGAAACTTCATCTTTGCACCATTTTTCCTCAATTGAGATTCAAAGGTACTCTTTGCAATAGACCAAAACGGTTGTCATCTTTGGAGACCTCTCCAGTCCTTAGCCCAGTTAGCTAAGATGTGTCTAGCACACATTCTATGTTTAGCAAGAGGTAAAATATTTTGAATTGCTCCTATTAATCCCTGTAATAGATCTAAATATGTTATAATAACAAATACATGAAAATTGATAAAGACAGATACAAAATAAAAAAATAGTACATATACCTTCTGCATATTTGTAATCAGGGTAAGATTTTCACCATCTCCTAGTCCTAGATCATCCTTCAAAAGTTTGATAAATCATGTCCATGTCTCTTTTTTTTCATATTCAACTGCTGCCCAAGCAAGTGGCAGCATCTGGTTATTATCATCTCTGGACAACAACTAACAATTGTCCTCTACAAACCCCTTTAAGGAAACAACCATCTAGCCCTATGAATTTTTTGCAATTTTGGAATGCATTCTTCAATGGATCAAAACATATGTAAAACTCTGAAATACTGGCCTACCAAGAGCATCAAGTTCACCAACTTTAACAACACAAGTGCTCCCTGGATTGGTCCTCAACAGTTCATCTTTATAGTCAAGAATTTTTCCAAATTCCACAACATGATCACTCATGATCTCTTTCAACACTTTAGCTCTTGCCCTCCTAACAGTAGTCTTGGCAACATGAATTTTAAATTTTTTCCTTATCAACTCTTGCAACTTGAAAACTCTTATATTTGGCTGCTCATTAATCCTCTTTCTAAAGTGTGTAGTAGAACTTTGCATTACACAAATAGTTTCTATTTGTGCTGTTACAACTATGCTTTGGATTGTAAGTCTTTATCATGAAATCATTTGTTGTTTTGTCAAGACATGCAAACAAAAGTCATGGATAACCTTCCTTGAACCTACATCTAACTCTTTTTGGCTCATTCAAACACTTCTCTATTTGAACTCTCCTTTGGACAACATATTTACTTACCACTCTTCTAAATTCATTCACATCTGCAAAGACCATACCCAACTGCCATACAACTTTCTTGGCCGTAGAATCATGTATAATTTTTTGATTATTTGGCCTCCTTCTTCTTGGTAAATTTACACTTTTTGGTAAATTTACTCTTTCAGATTCAACACATTCATCACTAAATTCACCTTCATCTATTTCAAAACTTCCATCATCAGAACTTGCAAAAAAAGGATCATCACCTCCTAATCTTCCTTCAACACTTACTTTACCTGTTTGAGTTTCATCTAAACCTAAATCTGGTCCAGCTTCACCTACTGGTACCTCTTCAGTATCAGTTGGTACTCTCTCTTTTCTTTTTCTTCTTTGAAATGATCTCTTTTCAGCCCTCAACTCCCTAACCTCTTCATGTACATCACTACCATAGTCCTCATAATCATCTCCACCAATCCACATTCAGACTCAGAACTATCTTCTGTTGAGTAATCAGAACCCTCTTCTTCTAAGAAATTAGATTCAACAGGGCCTGAAACTAGATCATCAACATCTTCAGTGACAGCCTCAGTAGTGGAAGGAGATCTAGGAGGAGCAGTTGTAGTGGTAGGATTTGTAGTGGAATGAGTGGCAGTGAAAGGAGATTTAGGAACAGCAGCTGTAGTGGGAAGAGTTGGGGTAGAAGCAGATCCAGTAGCAGCAGGAGTAGTGAAAGGAGTTGGGGTAGATTGAGATCTAGTATCAAAGGGAGTAAAGGGGTCTTCACCTACCCCACTTTCGTCATTTACTTTATTAAAAGCTGAACTAGATTCCTCCATATCCCATGAGAGACATTTTCTAATAAAATAGGGGTGGGGTCCACAACTGCATCATCAATCAAGTGTTTTACATATACCTCCACAATATCTTCATCTTCCAAAGAACAACTTAACTCTAAAATATCCATATCATTATGAATGTCTTTCAAAATGCCACTGTTATGAGGTTTGATACTAAATGTGCAAGTTGTTGTGTATTCCAATTCTTTTATGTACCCTCTTAATTCAAAATAGGACAGTCTATCCACATCAACATCCAAAACTCTGTGACTCGCCTACCACTGTAAATTGGTTGTCCACTACTCAAATCTAAGACTCCACCATGATACCATCTTAACGTAACCAAAGTAAATTCACTCATCTCCTACCTGAACAATGTAACACTAGTAAGGAAATGAGAAACTATGTTTTCTAAGATCTATTCTACTTCACCACTTACTGTATAAGTTCACGAAAACAAGTAAATAATTATTTAGTTACTTACAAAATTCAGAGGCAGCAGAACTAGGGAGAAAAGAAAAAGAAACAAAATTCCTAATCGAACACTATTAATCAAACACTAATAAACAAAACCCCTAATACTCCGACACACATATCAAAATGGCATTTGAATGCCCAGTTCAACAAAACCCTAATAAACATTAAAATAACACTACAATCAAAACTAAAATCAAATATCAATATAACATTCAGTTGGTAAAGAATAACCCTAATAAACATTAAAAGGCTCAAATAAACTACATACTATAGCACACCAGTCAAATTAACATTTTAATACGCAGTAAAAATAAAACTCTAATCGAACACTAACATCAAAATAGTATTCAACTAGTAAAGATCTAACCTTTTTCTCAGAAGATATCGAAAGTAAGCTTTCCGATTCAACAATGGCTACTCAACGCGACTGGAAGAACAAAGAAGAAAGAAGAAAGGGGTTTTCTTTGGTTTTGGAGGGAAAGAAGACTTTTGTCAAAAGGTAAAGGAAAAGATGTCACACGTGTCAATTTTTTTAAGTCTTGTAAAGTCGTGGGGTCCATGATTATACACGTGTACAGCGCGTGTATACAAACAATTTTTATAAATCTGGTATATGTGATCACGTCAGCGTTTGAGGCTGAACTAATATATAAGAAAAATGTTCAGTGGATAATAGAACCCCCGCAAAGGTTAAGTGTGTAGTTGGAAATATGCCAAAGCTTGAGGGGGCATTTGACCCTTTTGTCTTATTTCAAACTTCATTTCATCTTCTACCTCTCTCCATTTTCTTTTTTTTCTTCACCTCCCACCCCCCCCCCCCCCNTCTCACTCCCATTTTTTTTCTTTTCTTTTCTTTTTCTTCTTTTTCTCCAGTGAAATTCTATTCATACTATTATTTATACTTTACTAAACTATTGATAACAAAATTAAATATTTTTCTAAATAATTTAAAATTTTGAAGTATCATCAACTACTCATTTTCATATAAATCCAAAATTAGAATAATAATTAAAAGAATAAATTAATTTTCGTAAATTGAAAGAATTTAATTAAAATCGGATAAAACAAAAACTATATGATACTTCCTAATCATCTAATTAATTTAGCTTATTTTCATATAATTTGAAAACTAGAAATGATGATTTTGAAAGAATCATAATTCTCCGAAATTTGAAAAATTTTAATTGAAATTTGGATTAATAAAACTAAATAATACCTACTAATCATCTTGAAATATAATGTGCTTATCAAATTGTTCGAATGTAATAAAATATTTAGATATAGTTTTAAATTAAAGAGATCTATTAAACTAATAGTAGTAAAAAGGGGAGATGAAATTGTGATAAAAAGTGACATTTAAAGTGAGGAGCTTCAATTATGATGAAACTGAAGAACAAGGAAGAAAGAAAAAGAAGAAAATAATAAGGAGAAAAAGTTAAAATAATAAGAAAAACAAGAAAATGTATTTTATAGCAAAATACTTGCAAAAATAAAATTATATTCGTTTTTTTTGTTTGTTTGTTTGTTCACGCTCTCTAAGAGAGTGCATACACTCTCCATGCCAGGTGGATAATAAATGATGTAATAATATCAGTTCAGAATTGATTAGGGGGGTAATATGACGCTTGCATAGTTTAAGTGTCTTTTTGAATATCCGGACCAACTTTAGGTATCACTTTATGTCTTTTCTCTTCTTTTATAATTGAACTTTTATCGTAGTTGTCATACACATTCTAACTAATCTAAAATCACCTTATATATAGTAGTACACATTTGCACAAGTCCATATTTTTTATGGAAGAAAAATCTCAATTTAAAATAAATTCATGAAGGAGTGGTATCTATTCAGGTACATAAGTAATAAGTTCATTTTTCTTTTGATAAGTAAAAGTAAAATGGTGTGTGAAGTGAATGAGAATTTATCTTTGAACTATGTCATTTTTCTATTGAATCATTTAATCATCCATAATTTGTTCCTTTTAAATAAATATTGTTGGTTGATTTTGATCGGTTTTTCTATTGTAAATGCCTTCAATTGTGTTCTTATTGTCATGATTTTAATTGAAGGAATGAAGACAAACGGTGTGAATCTCGTTTATTTTTGAATGTGTTCAAATGACTTAAAGTAAAACACAATTATTTTCGAACATTTTTCACTATCAATTGGACTAATATGTTCTGGAACAACATATGTATCATCTATCAATACCTCCTAACAAAATCTTATTCCACATCAATCAACAGTGTTTATTCAAAAAATAAAAATTATGGATGATTCAACGATTGATAGAAGATACATAAATGCATCTCCTATTTTTTTTAATGTGTTTTTTGGTCCTTTTGGACCCTTAATTAAATAAAAGATAAGGAAATGTCAAAGGTTTGGGTAAGCAGAGAGAGTTTTGAACCCCTAATATAATATTTGTGGTGTTTTCTTATTAATAAAAGCTCTCACATATTTCTACTATTTTTGTTCCTTAATTCACAATCTTATAATTGGAAAGAGAAGGAACTAGAACTAGAATTCACAATCTTAGTATTGTTTTTTGGTGTGTTGGGTGTACATTTAGATCGATATGTACACTAGCACCAAACAAAATTGCGTTGATTATAGGAGCGAAATTTTCGAAGAACCTGAACAATTAATAACATCTTCTGATTCTCCATCATCCCAACCAGAACCGAGTTACCATGATGTTGCTGCATCCACTGGGCTCAATAACATTTTGACAATTTCTTTTTACTCTTTTGACTCCGGACTCAGCTTATATCTTGCCTATTCTAATTAAAGTATTTTGAAAATTTGAGAATCACATTCAATTAGAGAAAAATTAGTTGAAAAATCATAAAACCAAGCTCTTTTTATGGTCTTTATTCATTCATTTTGTCGTTCAGTAGCAATGAGACAAATGCTTGTCAAAAAGCGTATTTTTTTTGGATAACGGGAGTATTGAATTTAGGAGTTTATTTAAAATATTCAATGACTTGATTTATAACAATGAGGTAATTTTTTTAAAATAATTTTGTAGAGTTTTTACGAAATTTTATTCAGATTAAGTCGATATCTATAACGTTCATTATTCAATTGACAAAAAGAGTTGCTTGGGTGGTAAACACTCCTCACTTCCAATTAGAATGTTGTGAGTTCGAATCATTTAGGAAATAAAAAGGTGAGAGTTCCTAGAAATAGTAAAAAGAAAAATCCATCCAGACTCTAAATCAAAATAGAAAAATAAAATAAAATGTTCGATCCAAACTCTAAATCAAAATGGGAGCAGGTTAAAAAGGATCTTCTAGTGAATTAGAATTTGTCATGTATTACTTCTTTTTTTAGAAAAATTCAAATACATAACAAAAGGTGGTTATTGTGTGAATTCGAATTTGATTTTGTAATGATTAACGCTTTAAATTACCTAGTCCCTAATAACTTTTACTTGCACTTATATCCTATATACTTTTTATTATTTATACAAGGGAAAAGAAATTGATTTACCCCTAAATTTTGTTATTTAAAGTTGATATGATCCTCGTTATGAGAGTAGTGCATATATAACATTATACAATGGTTACCCTTTTCCTCTAAAGGAAGTCAAAATACTAATTTTAATTTTTAATATTTTTTAAGAAAAAGATACAATCCAGATGGGGTATATTTGATCCTCGTCATACGTATTTTTGTTGATTTTATTTTTTCAACCACTAATTTAAATTTATTATTTTGATGGTCAAATTTATTTATAATTCACTAATTTTCTTGTAAAATTTATTATAGATGCCCCGAATTCGTTTGTTTTACAAATACAAAAACTAAATTAAAATATAGCCAAATAATAGTTTAATATTATAATATAACCAAAAAAAATAGTTTAAAATTTGTTTTCTTTACACTCAAGAATGAAAGAAAAAAAATAAGAATAAGAAACTCTAATAATGAAAATCAAAAATGTCAAAAAATAATTTATGTAGGAAAAATTAAAATATAGCTTGAACTTTGTTAGAAGGATCATATATATAACCCTACATGATTTTTAAAAAAATTAAAAGTCAAAATATAAATATAAATTTAAAACTAATTAATTCACTTATATTTTTTATGGAGGGTATATAAGAGCTCATTTTATACTGAAAGGGGTATATATTAGTTATTTGTCTAACGTTAAGGGTATATATGAGTCATTTATATAACGGTAAAAATATATATGAGTCATTTTCATAATAAGAGATATATTAGCTCTAACTGATAAAGTTGAATGGTATATCAGACCATTTTTCCTTTATGCAATTATGATTTGTTTTTGTTAATCAAGTACGCATCTCAAAGAATTTGTTGAGCTATAAAAAACATTACTCTTACAAAAGTTTTAATAATAAATATTGAGGGTGTTATAAATTCATTGAATGAGTGGATAGTCCATAAGGTTGGTACATGAACAACCATCCATATTCACTAGATTCATGAACCATTTTGGATAAGAATGTATCTATTTATTATGATACTTAATATGGTGACTTTTGGAGTGATTTCTCACTCTATAAATAGGATTGTTCATTCACTATTGTATGACATACAGATGAGACTTACATACACTTGAATAAGAAGAAAATTCCCCTTCTTCTATCTACTTTTCTTGTCTTCTTCTCAATATGATTATATTCTTATGAGCTTGATTTTATAACACGTTATCAGCACGAGTCTCTAGCCAATTGAGAGTGAGTTTTAGTTTTTCTTTAACTCATGTTTTGGTTGATCTCGTTATGAGAATTAAGGTATTATTTGCATAAAATCAGGTATGTATTTTCTAAAATATTTTTATGATTTGGAATAAAATAGTATTCAGTTACTAACAATTATCAGGAACCGAAGACATATACTACTATTGGTTGAATATGACAGGCTATACAAAATTTCTTAAATAGAAGAAGGTATAAAATTTTAATAGCATGAGTTTGAATATTATTTTGATTGTTTTGAAAGACTCAAAGGGTGAGTCATGTTGTACTTCGGTCTATTATACCTTTGGTTAAGGGTAAGACGATGGGTTCAAGTCTCATCGCACCAAAAATGGTAAGACATCAGGTTAAGTCCAGATGCACATAATGAAAATTATTTGAGGATAAGACGATAGATTCAAATTCTATCGCACCAAGAGGGTAAGACATCAATTTTGATGCACCGTGATAATAATATATGGATAAGACATTGAGTTTGAGTCTCAATGCACCGTAATAGTGATAAAATGATGATAAAGGCAAAAATAATATATTTTTGATGAAATGTCTTGAAATTCATCATATTGGATTTGCTCCATTCCTTGAAAAGAATGTGGTAGCAACATGTGATAACTTTGAAATCCGCCTGTTGACTTGCTCCATTCAATCATATGAATGTGGTAGCAGTGAATGATTAGTCTGAAAGATGACAAATAATTAATGATATGAATAAGGGCGTGGAGGGACAGAATTATAATAGTCATCATTGTGGTAATGATAAAAGGAAGAACACTATGAGTTCTTCAAATAGTCCTTCAAAATGTGAAGGCAATTTTTATTATCAAAATGGTATGAAAGGTCATTAGACTTGTGAATGTTGTCAACCCAATAATTTGACAAGTTTATAAATCCTCTATCATGATACAAGAAGATAAAGTGATGGTACACTTGATCTTTCAAAGTGATGTTGAGGTGTGTCATGGAAATATGATGAATTTTAAAGCCATGACAATGTGCTTATAATGCAAATTTATGAAGTACATATAAATAATTAGTCCATTCCTTGAAGAGAATGTGACTTGTGATGAGTATCGTGAATGCTCGACCATTCTATAAGAGAATGGGTCTAGATGTGATAAAACCATTATGGATTGGATATATGCCACAACTCACCTCTATGGAAGGTTTGAGAAAAAAATGATATATGTCAAAACTCACCTCTACGAGAGGTTTGAGAAGAAATAAAGTTTATTTGGCAGAAATGGCTAATCGTATTGTACGTTTATATGTCACTATGGTATGTTTATTATGAACTACCAAAAGGGAAAAAGAAAGAAATAGTTCTTGCCTATAAGGGTTGTGGTCATTGTTGTGTGGCAATACAAATTTGTCATTGGTTGTGTACCTATGGTACGACAAAAGAAAAGCAAGAAACATGTCTTACTCGTAATAATTTTAACCATGACAATAATGATATAATTTCTCCTTGAGGAGATGTTCACCATATGGATGGTGTCATGGAAATGTGATAGTACACAAAATTAATTGCAAGCTCTAACGAGTTGTGCTATTATCAGAGGAATAATATTGGGGTTGTAGTAAGTCTCAAAAGAAACTTTTTAAGTTTCGGATGAATTGAAAATAAATATTGAGACTATAAATCACTACAACCGAAGAGGGTTTTAAATATACATGTAAAAGATTACCCCACTTTTCCTCTTGTTTGTTCTATACAAACATGTACATGCTGATGAAATCACATGTAAAGTAAATTATAAGTGTACTAAAATAAAGATCAGTTGGCATGACTGGTTGACCATTCCGATTAAATGCGATGCAAACGTGATTGAGAATTCAGGTGATTGATGAAGAAATAAAGATTCTTCAAGAATTCTCTTGTGTTGCTTGTTCTCTTGATAAAATAATCATTGTACCAGCTAAGGTTGGAATTGTAATCCCCTAAAATTTTTGGAACATATAAAAGGGTGAATATGGGCCCGTTCACCTGTCATGTGGATCATTTGCAACTATATGATTGATGCATCTATGCGATGGTCACATGCATTTTGTTGTCAACTTACAAATTGGTTTTTGTAAGGTTGTTTGCTCGAATTGTTAAGATTAAGAGCACAGTTCCAAACTATGAAATTATATTGATAATGCTGGTTGATTTAGCAGAAATTGTATGCCTCCAATTATAGCTAAATCATGGTTATGAGAACAAAACTCCCAAATAAGATTTGGTATGAGATAATTTTATTTAACATGTAGCAACACATGTATGCATCAAACCAACAAGGTTTTCCCATTAAAATTGGTTCAGGGTCAGGAACCATATAATTTTCATCTAAAATGTTGAATGTGCGGTTATGATTTTAATTGCTCCACCACGCACAAAGATGAACTTCCAAATAAGGTTGGAATGAATGTTAGATATTCTAACATTAGGGGGAGAAATGATTGACAGCTGAAAATTATGTGTGAGGTTAATTATGAGTTATCTAGATCCTCGTTAAATAAATATGTGAACTTAAAGTTCAAGGGATAATTCAGTTGCATAATGTTGCAAATCAGTTGCCAGATGAATGCACTGACCCTATGATATAATTCAGCTGCAAATGCTCCAATGTGAAGTCCTTGAAGGACAGAGTCTATGATACGCCGAAAGCGTAATAGACCAATCGATTCCAAATATAAAATTCCTTGAAGAAGGAAGGAGCAAATGATCAATATGGTCATGATAATGAGGCAAGTGCTATAAAAGAGCACATTGACATAACACTTCATAAAATCTTGAAAAAGGTTCAGGTACCAGAAATAATGAAAAATGAATAGATATCGATAAGTTATGTCTTGTTTGAATCGATATCAAATAACCGTCGACGGTATCTTTGATATGAGGTAGCGCTCAATGATATAAATTGTGACGAGGATCTTGAATTCAAATCTGTCATATAGTGTGGACAGATAAATGGTTGGCCAAGTAAAATGCACAATTCAAGTATATTTTGTTTCACTTAGAAAAG
>NC_028647.1:58946366-58991549 GCF_001406875.1 Solanum pennellii | reverse complement strand
TGATGAAACTCTATCTTGGTGCAATCAGGGCACTAGTGCATCTTACTAACAATATTTGACCAGATATTTGCTTTGCAGTAAATTTACTGGCAAGATTCAGTTTCTCCCCGATAAAAGGACATTGAAATGGTGTTGAGCACATGATTGAATATCCTCGAAGGACCATAGTTATGGGTTTATTCCATCCCGAGGAATCCAAGACAAAATTGATTGACTACGCAGATGCAGAATATTTATCTGATCCACAGAAAGCTCTATCTCAAGCATGCTATGTGTTTGCATGTGGAGGCACAATAATATCCTAGCGATCAATGAAGCAAATGTTGCTATGCAGAATTAAAAGTCCTCCATGAAGCAAGTCGAAAGTGCGTCTGGTTGAGATAAATGACACACCATATTCAAGAAATGTGTGGTTTTTCTTTGAAAAAGAATATACCAACCACAATGTACGAAGATTGGAGACATCATCACAAGAAATTAAGTGATGTTTTAATCAGGGGGAGTATAATACGCGTTGCACTCTTTTTCCCTTGACCGAGGTTTTTTCCCACTGGGTTTTCCTGGCAAGGTTTTTAATGAGGCAACAAATAGTGCGTATCAAAAGATATGTGTACTCTTTTTCCTTCACTAGAATTTTTTCCCACGGGGTTTTTCCTAGTAAGGTTTTAACGAGGCACATTATCTATGGACATCCAAGGGGGAGTGTTATAAATTCATTGAATGAGTGGATAGTCTATAAGGTTGGTACATGAACAACCATCCATATTCACTAGATTCATGAACCATTTCGGATAAGAATGTATCTATTTATTATGATACTTAATATGGTGACCTTTGGAGTGATTTCTCACTCTATAAATAGGATTGTTCATTCACTATTGTATGACATACAGATGAGACTTACATACACTTGAATAAGAAGAAAATTCCCCTTCTTCTATCTACTTCTCTTGTCTTCTTCTCAATATGATTATATTCTTATGAGCTTGATTTTATAACAGAGGGAACAATCCTCTTCTTTTTGTTTCTCATGTCATTCACTAGGGATGGTGTACAAAATCGAATAAAAAATTAAATCAAATTATAGCATTGAAAAAAAATTGAGAGATTATTTGGTTTGACTTGATTTGTTATTAAAAAAAACTTGACTATTTTTGATTTGGTTAGGTTTCAAATTTCCTCTTATTGAAACATTCTGATTATGTTAGTGGCTGGTCAGGGCATCTCACCGCGGCTGTATTTGCTTCATCTTTTGACTGTATTTGCTTCATCTTTTGATTTGTCGATGTTGCTCGTGGCACCTAAATTCAACGAACCTCCGCTAGAGCCATCGAAAGTTTCAATTTTTCATCCCTCCGATTAATAAAGTTTTGAAGAAGAAGACCCTCAAGCGTTGAAGATGAAATTTGATTGATGTTGCAGTGCGACGACATATTTCATAGGATACTTCAATACCAAGTTAGACTCGCACTCGTCGAGTTCATCTTGCCAATAGATCCTAGTGCTGACTAGATGTCATAAGTGAGGCGAGCTGCCAGTAGCAAACTCATCGTTGGAGATTGTGTGCGGGTGTGGGTGGGTGAGGGAGAGACACTGATTACCTTGGAGATTGGGGGAGGTTGATGTGAGAGAAAGATATTTGATTGCAATTAAAACGTTAATTGTGGAGTTTAAATGTAAAAATAATTAATCAATTCTAATTTTAAGAAATGTGGATATCTGGTTGTATCTTCAAATCATTTATGGTATAAAATATTAAAAGTGGTAATATATGTAGTAGAGGTATTATTGTTAGTATATATGGTGGTAGTGTATGCCTAATAAGGTAATTTATTCAATTTTGAATGGTCCAGTGAATGTTATAGTTCATAAATATTAGTAACTCTAATCAAGATTCAAATCAATATTAATGCTAAAAAAAATTAATTCACCACTAAGAATGACAATAATGTTGAATGTTTGTTCTTTAGTTTTACTTTGGTTTAAGCATTCAAAGTATCTAACCTAATTTTATTTTTTCTTAATATTTAATCATGTAATTAATGCTTATTAGACTTATTTTAGCATGATTTCGTACTTTTAAATTTTGATCATTTTCATTATGACTTATTAATTTACAATATTTATTTTATGTGGTTTCATTATTATTTTTTGTTGAATATTTTAGTGTCATAACTCATCTCATATTTGTGTTATTTTCTTAAGAAACACCATAGATAGTTGTATTTTGATAGGAGTAAAGAAATATTTGAAGCGCAACTTAATTATTTGTTTGTATGATACTTTACCGAAAAACCCAAAAGAAATGGAGAAAAAAACCCGAGGTTGAAAACCTCGAATTTTATTAGTTTGATCTGGTGTATAAATAAAAATCCAATACAAATGGTTTGGTTTGAAATTTGAAAAACTCGAACCACGTAAGGCTCATGTATCTCCGTATTTAACTTTATACAAATTTAAATATCTACTTGTGTTGTTGTACACACCCAATATTAGATGTCATAAAATGTAAAACGAAATTAAATTAAAGGAAACATTTATATATTATGCTATAAAATAATTTATAAAGAACCAATTACTCCAAATATTATGTGCTTGAGATCCTTCACATACAATTTAGATGTTGTTATTGATTTTTGAAGCAAATAATAGAAAATCGTTGACAATATTATAGGATCATTAAATATTATTATGTTTAACAAAAACATCTAAACAGTGAAGTAACATGTTCAACGAGAATTTATATATCCAAATTATAATTCATTTGGTGTTAAGATATAATTCTTGTTAATAACTACTCTTTCCAATGTTTTTCTTTTCTCATAAGGAAATGTTTTTATTTTTCATCATTCATCAAATACTATTAATTTTATTTCTACGAAATTCAGTTCAATATATATACAAATAAAATAATAAAAAATACTCATTGATATTTGATTAATTTTGTATTAGAGATTACGCAAATTTAATTTATTATTGAAGTCTAACATAAAAATATGACGAAGTCAAAAATAAACCCTCCGTTTAAAACTAACCTCACCATTACTCAATGGGCTAAAAAATATCCTTCACTAAAGGAAGAATGGAAAAAAGGAATTTAGAAAACTTTGGAATTTGAATTAAGATGTTGACTTTATCTTTATGGGTATATACATTGAAGAATAATACTTAGAAGTTTGAAGTTAGCAATACTGATTAGAAATGACTTCAATACAATAAATATACGAAAAATGATTAAAAATATTCTTAAATTATTTGAAATAGTTTAAATGCATCCTTTCCCTCAAATTATAGGGTCAAAAATACTCTTCTCATAAACAGGAAAATAGGGAGAAATTAGGGATAAATTTATTAGTCTACGTGACATTAGTGGAACTCTATTGGCTTATGTGGCATGCCATGTGACATCCACATGGCATCTAAGTGACGTTTAACCGATTCTGTTAAAGAAAAGGGTATTTTTGAATCTATAGTTTGACGGTAAGACCTTAAGAGTATATTTGAGCAGAAATATAATTCAAGGATATATTTGAGCTATTTTTGATAGTTCAAGTGTATTTTTGACCCTTTTCTGATAAATATATGAATTAATTAAGAGGTATTTTACCATATTAGTTAAGTATTATTGAATTCAATATCACTATAGGTTTTAGAAACATTTACAAAGAGCGTTACTTGTTCTTTTATATAACCGTAATTAAACTATTATCCAATTGTCACTAAAGATATTTTTGATATGATATTTACATACAAATTTATTTACTTGACATCAAAAAAATTTAATCATCGCACCAAACATTAGTTAATGGCTGTTTTTTTTCTTTTTTCGAATTCAATTAGGAGACTTTTTCTTATTTTAAAGTTTCTTACAAAAGCATGAATTGACAAAAAGTATATTCGGAATATCAATTTCAAATAACAGATATGTTGATGTAGATAGTTGTTAATTTAAACAATCAAGAGATTTAATTATTTTTTTCAACTTTGACCTTAATATTTTAGAATTGAAAGGCATATACATAGATAAAAATTAAATAATTAATAAATGACGTGTTAGTCAAACAATCCTCCTATTTAATTTTTCGGGTTATACCAAATCTTGTCATGACATTTAGGGATCGTTTAGTGTGAATGATAAAAATAAATTCGGGGATAAATTTTTGGTGTCTTGTTTGGTTATCAAATTTGGGAGAACAAAATTATCTCATATACGTGGGATAACTTATTCCAAAATTAACTAAACTCCGAATAATTAATTCTAAGATAACTTGTTCCCAATCAAAATAAAATAATTGCTTGTTCTTTATAAATAAATTGTTGCTAGAAATTATTTAGTTATAAAAACACCAATTGCAAGGATTTGATTAATTCGTATGTTGTAGTACGAGGGATGATCTAAATATAATAAAAAACAAAGTCTCAAGCAACAACGCAAGTCAAACAACTTGTAAACAAAATAAAAGGAAAAAAAAACTTGTATAAAAAAAAGAAAAGAAAAATGTTCAACTCTTTGTAAGTATTTTCTTTTCAATTCCTAGAAATGTTATCTGTTGTTCCTATATATTATTGAAAAGGCCACGCATCAAAAATAATCGAGTAAGTTTATGTTAAATGTATCAACGAAAAAAGAGAGGAAAATATTCATATTAAACAAATATAAAGTAGAAGAATCAGATTCAAAATGAACAAATTCAAGTTTAAAAATGATCTTCCTTATTCTTGAAGAATGACGGGCAAAGGGATTGATCAAGAAAGAACTTCAGAATTTACACATATTACAAATTAATATCACGGTAATAATATCAGAAGATCTAGATATAAAAAGTGGTTCATTTATAGAGAAGAGACATAAAGTAACCATTGAAGTTGTCCCGAATTTTTAAAAATACACTTTAACTATATAACTGTTCTATTACCCCACTAAACAATTATGAACCGGTATTATTATACCATTTTTCGATCTCTCCCAAATTTTAAGAAGCAAGTGTATTCACACACCAATCAATACATGACATGTGTTAATTTAATTAAAAATGTATTATTATTTTTCATTTTAAGTTTTTCCTTCATTTATTTATTTTGTGTGTGTGTTTCTCTCTCTCTCTTATTTTTTGGATTTTAATTTTGATTTATTTTAAAGAGAAAATGGTCAAGTGACCCCTCAAGGTTTGAATGAATCTTCTGCCTCTCTCTCCATTTTATTTTATTTTCACCTCCCACCCCCCAATGTCAAATTGAATCTCACTCCTAATTTTTTTTCTTATCTTTTCTTTTTCTTCTTTTTCTCCAGTGAAATTTATTCATACTATTATTTATACTTTACTAAATTATTGATAAAAAAAATTAGTTATTTTTCTAAATAATTTAAAATTTTGAAGTATCATCAACTACTCATTTTCATATAAATCCAAAATTAGAATAATAATTTTAAAAGAATAAATTAATTTCCGAAAATTGAAAGAACTTAATTGAAATCGGATAAAACAAAAACATATGATACTTCCTAAACATCTTATTAATTCAGCTCATTTTCATATAATTTCAAAAACTAGAAATGATGATTTTGAAAGAATTATAATTCTTCGAAATTTGAAAAAGTTTAATTGAAATTTAGATTTAAAAAACTAAATAATACCTACTAATCATCTTGAATTCTAATGTGCTTATCAAATTGTTCGAATGTAATAAAATATTTAGATATAGTTTTAAATTAAAGAGATCTATTAAACTAATAATAGTAAAAAAGGGAGATGAAATTGTGATAAAAAATAACATTTAAAGTGAGGAGCTTCAATTAAGATGAAATTGAAGAACAAGGAAGAAAGAAAAAGAAAAAAAATAATGAGAAAAAAAGTTAAAATAATAAGAAAAGCAAGAAAATGTATTTTATAGCAAAATACTAGCAAAAATAAGATTATATTCAGTTTTTTTGTTTGTTCCCGCTCTTTAAGAGAATGCATACACTCTCCATGCCAGATGAACAATAAATGATATAATAATATCAGTTCAGAATTATTTAGGGGGGGTAATAGGACGCTTACATTGTTTAGGTATTTTTTTTAAAAATTCGGAATAACTGTAAGTGTCACATTATGTCTTTTCTCTTCTTTTATAATTGAACTTTTATCGTAGTTGTCATACATATTCAAACTAATCTAAAATCACCTTATATATAGTAGTACACATTTGCACAAGTCCATATTTTATGGGGGGGTGGGGTGGGGGGGGAATCTCAATATAAAATAAATTCACGAAGGAGTAGTATCTATTCAGGTACATAAGTAATAAGTTCATTTTTGTTTTGATAAGTAAAAGTAAAATGTGTGTGAGGTGAATGAGAATTTATCTTTGAACTATGTCATTTTTCTATTGAATCATTTAATTATTCATAATTTGTTCTTTTTTGATAAAAATTGTTGGTTGATTTTGATCGGTTTTTCTATTGTAAATGTCTTCAATTGTGTTCTTATTGTCATGATATTAATTGAAAGAATGAAGACAAACGGTGTGAATCTCATTTGTTTTCTAATGTGTTCAAATGACTTAAAGTAAAACACAATTATTCTCGAACATTTTCACTATCATTTGGACTAATAAGTTCTAGAACAACATATATATCATCTATCAATACCTCCTAACAAAATATTATTCCACATCAACCAACAGTGTTTATTTAAAAGATATAAATTATGAGTGGTTCAACGATTGATAGAAGATACATAAATGCATCTCCTGTTTTTTTTTTTTTTTTGTCCTTTTGGATCCTTAATTAAATAAAAGATAAGGAAATGTCAAAGGTTTGGGTAAGCAGAGAGAGTTTTGACCCCTTAATTATAATATTTGTGGTGTTTTTTTATTAATAAAAGCTCTCACATATTTCTACTATGTTTGCTCCTTAATTCACAATCTTATAATTGGAAAGAGAAGGAAGTAGAACTAGAATTCACAATCTTACTATTGTTTTTTGGTGTGTTGGGTGCAGCTATAGATATGTACACTAGCACCAAACAAAATTGCATTGATTATAGGAGCGAAATTTTCGAAGAACTTGAACAATTAATAACATTTTCTGATTCTCCTTCATCCCAACCAGAACTCAATTACCATGATGTTGGTGCATCCATTGGGCTCGATTCCTCTGAAATTGATGAGTATTGGCTTGAACCATTTAACTCGAAAGAACCAGCACAACTTGATGCTTCTTTTCTACAACAAGTTGCCCATGAAACTGATTCGCAATCGAATGTTCATATTGATAGATCTGGAATTAGTCAATCAAAGAAAAAAGTTGCAAAAGAGAGGATAGAAAAAACTTATGGGATAACTCGACAGGTTTTGGAACAGCAGTATTTTGGCATGACTCTTGAACAAGCTGCTAAACATCTAAATGGTAACTTGTTCTATTGTTACTTTTAAATAATCATGTTTGTATTATTGTCCTCGTTTATTTGTTCATATTTTCTTTTATATTTATCCCTATTTACTTGTCCATTTTAACAGATTAAGAAAGGACAATAATTTTTTCCTAATATGCCCTTATTTAATTTAACAAAATTTCTAAGTTGTAATGCATATTTTTTGAAATCAGAAAATACATTTATTATACTTGGAGAGTTGCATAATCTTTTAAGTTAAAAGGTAAAATTGTAACTAACCTACAATAATCATTGGTGCATTAATATGTGTGTCACTTCTAAAGTAAACTACTAATAGATACAAACAGAGTATCATATAGGTAAAATGAAAAAAAAAAAAAAGTGGACAACTAAATAGGTACAGAGGGAATATCATATAGATAAAATGAAAAAGAAAGAAGTGGACAACTAAATAGTTCATATAGGTAAAATGAAAAGAAACATTTTGTGCAATGATCAATGTTGTCTCTTCAATATTTCCCTCTCTTAATTTATCATTTACTATTTCTAATTTATACTTTACCCTATCTCTACTCAGTATTGCATTGCTTCTATCATTACATATAGTTTCATACAATCTTTATTTGGGCTTTTATCCTTCATATATAAAGTTATGGTATTTGCATAGGTTCACTAAAAGAACTTTGCTGGACTTGCAGTTAGTAAATCAACATTGAAACGAATGAGTAGAATATGTGATATACCTAGATGGCCACATCATAAGACTAGAAAGGTTGATCACCATGTTAGCCAAGGCATATCTCTACCGGTTGTGGCAGATCATTTGGTTCTTAACATGAAAAACATGTCTACTGTTGTTGACGGGAGGTTACTTGATAACAACGACCAGGTTCCTATTGCTCCTCCAAGGGCTACTGACCTAGTAGCCAGTCTTTTGAATGATCTCCATATTGCCAGGGAACAGAATGATGCCCTCCATACTGAAATTGAGACTATGCGCACTAACCTGGCTGAGTCACTGGGAGAAGTTGCTCGGTTAAAGGAGCAATTGCTGCAGCAACAACAGGATAGTATTGCTTGAGTGGATCATCTTCTAAATCTCCTGTCATCATCTCATTCCCCTCGTCCTGATTCTCTATACCAAACTCATCCTATTTGCTTCTTATTGTGTTGTGTATCGTTTGGATATTGTGTTGGAGCTCTTCACTGGGCTTAAAACATTGTGCATCATGTTTTGATTGATCTTTTGTATCTTGTTTGGATGATTAATATCATTAGATTGTGTTGGTTGTATCTAGTATCTATTATGACTCACTTTTTGCCTTTGTATAGGACCATTTGTGGTCACATTTATGTTTTGTTGGTTGTATCTAGTATCTATTATGGCCACTTTTTGCCTTTGTATAGGACCATTTGTGGCCACATTTATGTTTTGTTTATGGGATCAAGGTTTTGGTGGTGTTACTAGTAAGGAGTGAGACGTTTAAAAACAAATTAATTGTATAAAGTCCAATTATAACAAGAGGCTTTAAATATATATACACATATATAAAGATTATAAGAATTTAGTTTTAATTCTTACCTACGACTTGTTTTCTATGTATAGCATTATTAAGTGTTTATAGCTTTACATAATAATATGATAAATTTATAAAAGTAAAGATTAATTAATTCTAGTCAATAAGAAGGTTACTCATTTGATTCCAATATATTATCTTGGATATTATTGTAAAATATTTATTTATTTATAAGAAAAATTGAATTGTTTGATTTGAGTTTTAAAATATTTTTTATAACAATAGATAGTTGTTATAAAACTATAGAATAAGAAGAAGAAACTAGAGAGAAAAGAAGAGAAGACTTGTTATTTCTCTTGATAAATAAATTTACAATGAAGAGGAGCACTCTATTTATAGGAGAAATCTAACTTGGTCCCCAAGTAGGACTCTTTAACCATATCCTAAAAAGGACTTCACATGATAGACATTCACTATAATACAAATACGTTATAACACTCCCCCTGAATGTCTATAAATTCATAGATGATGTGCCTCTTCAAAAACCTTACTAAAAAAAACTTTAAGAAAAGAAAAACTCTAGTAAAGGAAAAGAGTACACATATCTATTAATACGCATCTAGGCTGCCTCATTAAAAACCATACAAGGAAAACCAGTGGGACAAAACCTCGTAAGGGAAAAAGAGTACAGCGCGTATTAACTCCCCCTAATGAGAACATCAATACAGAGACTTGAATCTTCGCATTCCAAGTTTGTGCACCATCTTCTTGAAAGTTGCAGTTGGTAGAGACTTGGTGAATAGATCAACCACATTGTCACTTGAACGAATCTGTTGCACATTTATATCACCATTCTTTTGAAGTTCATGTGTATAGAAAAGCTTTGGTGAAATGTGCTTTGTTCTATCTCCTTTTATGAATCCTCCCTTAAGTTGTGTTATGCATGCTGCATTATCTTCATATAAAGTGGTGGGTACTTTATCACATTCCAAACCACATTTCTCTCGAATGAGATGTATCATAGACCTTAACCACACACATTCTCCACTTGCTTTATGAATAGCTATTATTTCAGCATGATTAGATGAAGTGGCTACGATGGACTGCTTTGTAGATTTCCAAGATATGGCAGTCCCCCCACATATAAACACATAGCCTGTTTGGGATCGAGCTTTGTGTGGATCAGATAAATATCTTGCATCAGCATAACCAACAAGATTTGGGCTACAATTAATAGAATAAAATAAGCCCATATCAATTGTCCCTTTAAGATATCGTAAAATGTGTTTGATCCCATTCCAATGTCTCCTAGTAGGAGCAGAACTATACCTTGCTAACAAGTTAACAGCAAAAGCTATATCAGGCCTTGTAGTATTAGCAAGATACATTAGTGCACCAATTGCACTAAGATATGGTACTTCAGAACTAAGAATTTCTTCATCCTTTTCTTGAGTTCGGAATGGATCCTTATTCACATCAAGTGAACGAACAACCATCGGAGTACTTAATGGATGCGCTTCATCCATACAGAATCTTTTCAACACTTTTTCTGTGTAGGCAGATTGATGAACAAAAATATCATTTGTCAAATGCTCAATTTGCAAACCAAGACATAATTTTGTCCTTCCAAGATCTTTCATCTCAAATTTGTTCTTTAAATAATCAATTGCCTTTTGAAGCTCTATTGGAGTTCCAATAAGATTTATGTCATCAACATAAATAGCAAGTACAACAAATTCCGATATTGTTTTCTTTATAAAGACACATGGACAAATTGCATCATTTGTATAACCTTCCTTAATTAAATACTCACTAAGACGGTTATACCACATGCGCCCAGATTGCTTCAAACCATATAATGATCTTTGCAATTTAATTGAATACATTTCTCGAGATTTTGAATTACATGATTTAGGCATCGCAAATCCTTCAAGAATTTTCATGTATATCTCATTATCAAGTGATCCATAAAGGTAGGTTGTAACCACATTCATCAAATGCATTTCAAGTTGCTCATGAACTGTGAAACTAATGAGATAACGCAATGTTATTACATCCATAACGGGTGAGTATGTCTCTTCATAATCGACGCCAGGCCTTTGAGAAAATCCTTGTGCCACAAGGCGTGCTTTATACCTTTGTATTTCATTTTTCTTATTTCTTTTTTCGCACAAAAATCCATTTGTAACCAACAAGTTTAATACCATTAGGTGTTTGAACTATAGGAGGTCCAAAAACTTCACGCTTGGCAAGTGAATTCAACTCTGATTGAATTGCTTCTTATCATTTTGGCCAATCATTTTCGTTGTCGACATTCTATAACAGATTGAGGTTCATGATCCTCATTATCTTGCATGATATTTTTTGCAACATTATATACAAAGACATAATCAATCACTATTTCTGATCGATTCATATTAGTTTCAACATCTCTTATATTTATGGATAGTTCATTATTTCTTTGAGTTTTAAGTTCATTGATTCTTTCATGAATATCAGACTTATTCAAATTTTGAACTTCCATATGAGATTCTTTCATAGTGTCATCTTGACATTTTATCTTTCTTTTTCTAGGATTTTGATCCTTAGACCCCAATGGTCTACCACGCTTTAGGTGTGCTTTTGACTCATTAGCTATGACACTAGTGGATGGTCCTTTAGGGACATCAATTCGAATTGGGACATTCTCTGCAGGAATATGTGATTTAGTAATCCTTTTCAAATCTGTAAATGCGTCTGGCATTTGATTTGCATTTTCTGCAGATGAATAATCTTTTGTACTTCTTGTTCGCAAGTAGAAGAATATGGATCAAGATGAGACAATGATAAATTTTTCCACAAAATTTCTCGTTTTATTTCACTATTCTCTCCCCCTAATTTTGGGAAAACTGTCTCATCAAACCGACAATCTGCAAATCTAGCAGTAAACATGTTTCCAGTCAACGGTTCAAGATAGCGAATAATGGAGGGTGACTCAAACCCAACATATATTCCTAACCTTCTTTGAGAGCCCATCTTAGTGCGGTTTGGTGGTGCCACAGGCACATGTACAGCACATTCAAAAATTCTTAGATGAGATATATTAGATTCTTGACCCATAACCAATTGCAATGGAGAAGCTTTATGATAACTTGTCGGTCTGAGACGAATAAGTGTTGCAGCATGCAAAATTGCATGTCCCCACACAGAAGTGGGCAACATAGTTTTCATAAGTGATGGTCTTGCTATTAATTGCAAACGTTTAATTAATGACTCAGCGAGACCATTCTGAGTATGAACATAAGCAACGGAGTGTTCAAGTCTTATCCCAATTGCTAAACAATAATCATTAAATGATTGGGATGAAAACTCTGCAGCATTATCAAGACGAATGGACTTAATCTGATTATCAGGAAAGTGTGCCCTTAACCTTATTATTTGTGCCAATAATTTTGCAAATGCGAAGTTACGAGATGACAATAGGCACACATGAGACCATCTAGAAGAAGCATCTATTAGAACCATAAAATACCTAAATGACCCACTAGGTGGGTGAATAGGTCCACAAATATTCCCATATACACGTTCCAAGAACGCAAGGGACTCAATCTTAACTTTCGTTGGTGATGGTCTCACAATTAAATTGCCTTGATAACAAGCAGTACAAGAAAATTCACCATTTAAAAGAACTTTTAGGTCTTTTAATGGATGTCCATTCGAATTTTCTATAATCCGTCTCATCATTATTGACCCAGGATGTCCTAGACGATCATGCCAAAGTACAAATGTATTGAAATCAGTAAACTTCTTATTTACTATAAAATGTCTCAATTGCACTAATTTTTGCCCAATACAAGCCAGAAGATAAAGTAGGGAACTTTTCTATAACACATGTCTGCCCAGAGACATTCTTGGTGATACCAAGATATTCAAGATTTATTTCATCCATTGATTGGATATGATAACCATTTTCACGGATATCTTTGAAACTCAACAAGTTTCTCTTAGATTTTGGAGAAAACATAGCATTATTAATGATGAGTTTAGTTCCCTTGGGCAAAATTACAATGGCTTTTCCAAAACCCTCAATCATATTAGCACTACCAAAAATTGTAGTAACATTTATTTTACCCATACTTAGATGAGAAAAATATTTTTTATTTTTGAATATCGTATATGTTGTACCAGAATCAATCAAACAAATATCTTCATATTTCGATAATACGTTCTTAGAATTATCCATATCTTTATTAATTCTTCAAATCTAATCTTCACTTTTGAGAATTTAGAGTCTCGTGCTGATAACGTGTTATAAAACTATAGAATAAGAAGAAGAAACTAGAGAGAAAAGAAGAGAAGACTTGTTATTTCTCTTGATGAATGAAGTTATAATGAAAAGGAGCATTCTATTTATAGGAGAAATCTAACTTGATCCCCAAGTAGGACTCTTTAACCATATCCTAAAAAGGACTCCACATGATAGACATTCACTATAATACAAATACTTTATAACAATAGTTCTTTTTTCTTTTATTTCTTAACTTAAATTTAATTTTTTTTTAATGATGTTCAATGTTGTTTCAAGTAATATCATAATATGAAGTCATGAGATGAAATTGAAGTTTTATCTCGACATACGAAATGAAATTTTATATTGTATATTTTTTCATAAACATAAGAATTTCATAAGTTGTAAAATTATTAAAATAACTCTGATTATTCATTCAATTTTATCAAATAAAATAAAGGATTATAAAATTGCATAATAAATTATTGCAAAGCTATTTTGTTCTCCACTTAAGTAATTGATTCATCTAACTTTAATTAATCAAACTTTAATATAATTTTTTCACATCGTACGTACAATCTCCTCACATTGAACTTGCATTTTTCGATCAGAATGATATTGTACCCGTATGGTTATTGTATATCTCTCAATCTATTAAGTTTTTATTAAGGGTCGTCTCTTGCTGTAAACCATTGGTAGATTAATGAGTAATCACTATCTCCTCTATCTTCTTGTGCTTTACCTCTATGAAAAAAGAGGTCAAATTTCTCTTTATGCAAAACTTGTGTCAAGCATCCAATTTGCCTTTGTAATACAAGCAGTCGTCTCAAAGAAGTCTTAGGAGGGTTCATAAAGACCCAACATATGCCCATCCACACACCTCAAGGCAGCAACCTACGCGAACCATATACAGTATGCGATAGTCAGCTTTCATGGACATAAATGATGGGGAGAAACTGATGCTGATTGCACAGCAAAATTCCGAATCAATATGTAAATAACAAGCATAAACCAGTAATATAGATTGCCAGTCAACAACTACAAGCGAACCACATAAATATGAACCATTCCACAGAGAGAAGCACATCAAAGTTCACATTTTATGCTAGTTGAAAGCAGAATTTGCTATCACTTTCTCGGCTAAAAAGGGAAAAAGGAAAAAAATATAATGCCTAATTGGTGAAAAAGAAATCACAGCTAGCAGCTAGAGCAAATAGTTCTGATTATTCAATAATGATGTTAGTGCACAATAACAGTGATACTAATGCTTAAAACTTGAAAGAAATAATAAAGTAGAATAGCAACCTTATAAAATTTTGGTTACCTTTCCATGGATTTCATATTTGATAGGACCATCCAACTCGGCCCCTAAAGCCATTAGCTTGGTCACCGAATTGTTTATATCACCAACTGTAAAGGATAGGAGGGATGAGTATCCCTTCTGCACAACAATGTCGCTGTAAAACTAAAGTTAGCAGTTAACCAGTTGTATGCTTAGTTGCGCGGACTCTTCACTTTTGATCCCGCACCCGTCTCGGATTCTTCAAAAATACACTACTTTTGGCGAATCCGACACGCACCCGTTGGCATTTTTGAAGAGTCCGAGCAACATAGGTTGTATGATGTTCAATAAGAAGAAAAAGAATCAAATCAGAAAAAAGTGACCGATTGATACGAAGTGATTTTACGCAGTAAGCTAAGACAGACAATTATCATAGTTAATGTATGAGTTTGAGCTGCAGACTAGAACTTCAAGTAATAGCTGGAACATTGTGACAGCAACTGCAAAAAGTTTTGATAAAGGAACAAAGTTCATAGGGTCATCACACAAATCTCGGTTCCTGAGAACTAATTAAGAGACAGATAATTGGATAAAGGAGCAATGGCTAATATAGCAGCAGAATGAATAGTAAGCAAAGGATATCAAACTAGGCTACCATATATCTGAATGCTAAGCTTAAGGCATATCCAGGACTGTGAAGGTGACTCATTAAGGGCTGAGGTTTATCATAACTTGACCTTATCTTGACAAGTACAAACTCTACCAAACGATAAATCATCCTTACACACACTGAACTGGCATTTGTACATATAGTAGATGGTTCATAGTTGCATTAGAAGGGCTGGAATGTTCTAACACTTGACCGCGTATGGATGTGATTAAAACTTAGATCTTCCTAGACTTTCTGAACACTCGTTACATCTTAAGAATCTGATCCATGATGTGTCTTCTGTCTGGTATCCCACTTCCAGCATTAGTATCAGCTACTCCAAATAAGCTTGAGTGGGCTGATTTGCATCATTTTCTACAATTGATTTGAGGGCTAGTCATGTCATTAATCATTCTAATGCATGTGTTGAAACCCTTTGTGTTACTAAAACATGAAAATCCATGATATTAGTAATACACACCTCACTACACAATAGAGTGTATAGCTAATGCAACCATTAGTTATACATAGGCTAAAAAGTGTACCAAATAAGGTACTAATAATACACAAAGCTAATGCATGCATTATTTTTTCTAATACAATCTACCAAACGACCTCTAATTATCTTGTCAGAGTTGCACAATGTCTAATTCCTCAATAGAACACCAGAATAATGTCAGATTGGTAATATGATGGTATATGCTACTCTGGAAGGAGCTTCAATGAGTACCTGTTGACATCACTAAGAAATGATTGGAACCCAAACTTGACATAATTTACAAAGTCTAGTCCAAAATTTGATTTTATTATTCCTCCTCACAAACAAATTTCCTGCCAGAATCATTCCTTCGTATGTCATTCCAGTTCATATGCCTGATACATTGCCATGGAATGGAGCTCCTGATGGTAGATTCACGGTCAGAAAAGGTTATCTATTTCTCTCTGGTAATAGTGCTTTAAACTCTTCCTGGCCTTGGAAAAGAATCTGAATAAGTGCAGCCCCCCTCCAAGGTCATCTATTTCACTTGGTCGGTAACAAGAGAAGCTGTCCTAACATAGTGCAATCTGCAAAAAGGAGGTCCAATAATGCACTCTGCAAATGTCAGGTAGTAGACTCCAACCATCTTCCTCCATTGATCATTCATCTCCCAATTATGGCAACTTTTCTCTGACGTCCTAGGCCTTAAATGGACAATGCCCTATTCTACCTTTAGTTTTTTGTCATGCTAGCACATAAAAGGTCTAGGAAATGCATCAATCAGGTTATGGAATGCGACTCCAGCAGCTATCTGGTGGACAATCTGGAAGGAAAGGAACACTAGAATCTTTGAGAACAAGAAAGAATATGTGTCCATAGTTAAATTCAGATGTATTTCCTTACTCTCTTTTCGGTACAACATGGCTACATTTAATGTCGTAGGAGCCATGTTAGCTTTTTTAGCACATAACAAAACCTGTAGTGTTGTTGTTTTGTACATTTTCGTTTGCACTTACTTTTTTTGGGATTCCCACCCGGTGTCTGGTACCCGCATTGGAGCCCAACTATTCCTGAGCACTTACTTGATGTTATTTATCTATATATTTATCTTTTACCGATCAAAAAAGAAGAAGGAAAAATTAGCTTAGCACATGTAACTCACTATGATGTTAAAAGGTAAAAGATTTTCTAATCCAATCAACTATAACTAATGAAATACTTCTTTTTGAAAAGATATTAACCAATGATCTAAAAGGGCATGGATGCCACTAGCAAATTATTAGCGCATTAGGATTAGGTAGCAAAGTGAGAATTTGAATCCAAACAATTAATGTAACTTCCTTAAGCATCCAACTTCCTATTAAAAAGATTATGAGAGGAGCAAGTTCTCAAAGCCACGAAGTATGAATTACATTACAAAATTAGATAAGCATGCTGAACTGTCCAACTCCCAATACAAAAATGAGAATCTCGATACATCTTGAGACCCAATTAAATATTTATGGCATAAGCGGATTGTTAAAGCAGCTCAACCCACTGAGCTGAGCATTCAAATTAAAATTACCTAGGGGAAAAACACATATAAAACCTCACGTCCTGAAAAGATGACAATATGAATTCTAGAAAACCACCAACTGTAAGTAACAATCGAAATTTTGTTCCAGATAACTTAAATACCAACCAAAAAAACCCAAGATAAGAACACAATCAACTACCTTGAGCACCCTCAAACTACTTTTTAGATGGGCATCCAACAAGGGAAAGACCTCTAAAATATGCATCGAGAACATAATCATAGTCCCTGAAATTCAAGAAATGATTGGGAGCAACTAGAGTTTCTCATATGACCTTTCCTGTTACATCACCCATCAGCAGCCACCCAAAGAAATACTCCCAATGTCCCAAGATGTTTGGCACATATGAAAAATGTAATTTTGTATCAAATATGTTCCAAGAAGGTGCTATTGTAGTACATGGAAGTTTTGTTGATTGTATAGGTCGATGGAGTTTATACCTCAGACAAAGAAATAAAGTCGGTAATTATTTTCTTCTTACACCGCAAGAATGACTCTTAAGACATATGTTCTTTCTTCCCACTAAAGCATCTATTATTTCTCTCAAGCCAAATACTCCAAAATATGCATACAGGAACTGTTCCTCAAAGCTGCCTTCAACTCTTAGGGTGCGTTCAATATGAAGGAAAATGGCTTTCATGAAAAATATTTTCGAAAAGTTTACTAGAAAAATAAATAGGCTTCTTACATATTTTCTTTTATTTGGTACGTAAGCAAAAAATCCTATTCTAAAAGCATTTGTACACAATCTAGACAAATACTATTAGGAGATGGGACGGTGGGATGTTGCCGGCTCGGATAAAGATGAAGTATGTTGGAGGGTGGCGGAGGACACAATTAATGTGGATGCGACTTGTGGTACATGTTTTCCATACTTCCACTAGGGAAGTCATTTTTCCAACTGTGTTGGAGGATGGTGGGGATGTAGCCGGGTGCGATAAAGATGAAGTGTGTTGGAGGGTGGGGAGGACACAATTACTGTGGATGCCACTTGTGATACATGTTTCCTTACTTCCACAAGGGAAGTCATTTTCCTCATTATTAAGGAGTGTTTTCCTAGAGAAAATTTTGACCAACCGAACATAGAAAAATTAAAAAGCATTTTCCTCCATACCTAAAGCACCCTAAGTAATGAACTGTCCATTCCAACTGCTTCCCGAAATTCAAACTAAGTGAGCTTTGATGAAAAAAAAATTAAAATGTATATTTTCACCAATTCGATATGAGGCAAAATGAGAACTATAATTCTCCAAAACCACTCTTCCATTACAACACAGTAAATTACCCAATGACAGAACCCAAAATGAGGACAATATAACATGTTAATCAACAAACAGTCAACTGCTTGAAAGTAGAGAAACACTAAAAGATCCTTACTTTTAAACCCAAAGAATGACAACTTCAACACATCTTTCTGAATAATAACATTTTTGGATGAGTATTCAAGCACAATTAGCAAGGGAAAGAACACATCTTAATGAATAAAAAAGCTGAAAATCTATAAATAAAAACACTAAATTTCATTTATAAGCACAGTAAAACTACCTAAACCCCATAACCCAAACTGTGAAATTTAACACATTTTCATCCAGAATAAACTGATTAGATGATAAATCAAGAAATTTAGCAAGATAGAGAGAGAGAGAATACGTTGATGAATGCATGAGAGCAAGTTTGAGAGGCCCAGATTGGAGCTCAGCCCATCTATGGGTACAGACATTAATGGTGAAATCCAAGCCCTCTGAGTAAAATCTTGCTGCTTTTGGTACGTCCTTGTGTAGCTGTAACACCCATCTGAATGATGCCGCCATTTTCAACCCCCCAAAAGAGAGACAAAACACACTGTTTTGTAATTTATTTCAACTCGGGTCGGGTCGGGTTGTAATGACCCGCTAAATTAACCCATTTTGCAATATGGACCCCAACGTAGTGAATGTTTGAGAACATACCAGAAAGAGTCGAGTACACGCAAGCTTAGACGTTTAAGTTTGTACGAAAGTTAATATTTTTGTTTCGTTAAATATTCGTAAAATTGGATTCGGTTTCTCTCCATTTCTTTTCTCTTCATTTTCCCCAAGTTCCTATTTGAATTAATGAAACGTGTCATAGGTTAAAATAAATGGTTAAGATTTAATTTTTCAAAGTTAACCTCTAACCATGATTTAGTTAATAAATACATTATATATCAAGTATTAAAATTATTATAATCTCACAATCTTAGCAACATATTATCTTGTCCATAAATATACAAAAGAAAAGTTTACTTCCTTTTTTTTGGTAGGATCTTTTCTTTTTCATTTATATAATAGCTTTATTGTAATCTTTTGTTAAAAGCATATTGATCCGTGATTAATAAATTACCTAGAGATAATTAAATTATTTTAACAAACTAATTTCAATTTCATAATAAGATTACGAATACGCTGATACCAGTACATACGATAATTAATTATAGTTTCTATACTTCTATTCAGTTAATTAGATAAAAAGTTTATTTAAAAGAAAATTTAAAAAAATCTTGCGTATAAAAGGACAAGATAATATGTTGCTAAGATACTTATATTATAATAATTTTTAATACTTAATATATAATGTATTTATTAATTAAATCATGGTTAGAGATTTATTTTGGAAATTAAATCTTAATAATTTATTTAAACATATGTCATCTGTCACTAATTCAAATAGAAACTTGGAGAAAATGGAGAGAAAAAAAAAGAGAGGAGCCGGATTTTAGATTTGATGTAACTAGGAGGTGATTATCGCAACTCAAATTTAGAGATACAATTTTCATAGTTTGTGTTATTTTTAATTTAATTCAAAATTTGATGGATTTTTTTAGGTGTGATTTTTGCATTTTTTTATTATTTTATTTTATGGTGCGACTTTGTGTTGCATTTTTTTAAAGATATGATAAAGACTTTTTTGATATTTAAAAATAAATCTTTTTTTCATTATTTCTATCAAATTTAAGAGGCATAAATTGTTAAATATTTAATACAAAGGATAATTTTTTTCATTTTCTCTTAATAATAGTTCTCCTTATGTTTCGAGTGGAGCTGTCTATATAGGTCAGTCCACCTCATTCGGGCTAACTCATACATGCTTCGACATTTTACGGGTCAGGTCGAGCTAGCTCATTTTTTGTGTGGGCCAAAAAACGATCGGCCCAACCCACAAGTACGTGGGCTACAGGCTTGCCGGGCCAATCACTTTTATAGAAAATATATTATTTTTAGAATTATTAAATTAAATTATATATTATAATTTTAAAATATTATCATAAATATTGAAAAAATAATATTACATGATGTTAATGTTACTACTTTTTAATCAAATCCACAAATAAAATTATCTTTATAATATTTATTAAGTTTTTTTTCAAGTAAAAGTATAAATATCTAAATAAAATAATAACCTAATTGTTTTGAGTTTGACTCTCTTTAATTTTAAATTTTAATATTATATTATTTTTAATTAATTTTTATTGGCCCACGGGCCGGCCCTATCGATATTTCTAGTCACGCCCCGAGCTACCCCGAGACGCGAACACGGAACCTAGGACCACAAGTGATCCCAAGCTAAAGCATACTAAAGATAACAAACTGATGCAGAAGCTAAATCATAATTTAAACTGAAAAGATGGGGAATACCCATAATTTATAACTGAGATATTTGAAAACGATGAGTTTAATACAAAAGAAATATTAACTCAATACTAAGCTGAAACTAACTATATCTGAAAATAGCCTCTAAACTGGACTAGAAATATTAGGACAAGCCCCAGTTAAGTCTAGCAAAACCTGAAACTAAAAGACTAAATACTGAAAAGAAACTCATGACTATTGTCCTCGGAGAATGAGGACTCACCACTTAGTCTGCTGAACTGGAGATCAGAAATCGATTTATGCGTGATCTGGATGCTGAGAACCTGAACCTACATCACGAGAAGATGTAGCGCATATATACGTCAGTACTTGAAAGGTACTGAGCATGTAGGATAGAATAAAACTGAAATAAAACATAACTGAACAAGCACAAAAACAGGTATAATAATCTGACATGATATAGAGAATGAGCTAACTGAATGCAACGATCAATTTATAACATGCTGAAATTGGATACTGAGTATACTAATAAATGGTCAATGCAAGAGAGTCTGACTGAGCTGTGGGAGCTACTAATAACCGATAATAAAACCACATGAGTTAAATGTGAAGTCCGATGTATAAGCCCCATCGAGAGGACCCAATATACCTTGCCAATGGTATAAAGGCATGCTGGCGTGATCACTAAACTGCTTGCCCACAGAGGGGACTTACAACCTACTTGGCTAGTAGTTCTGGGACTAATTGGGTACGTTAAACCCTAGTCTAAATCGGTATTATGCTACTCCCATTGATTTATGTAGTTAATTGATTATGTCTGAATTTTCTGTAAATATTAGATAGCTCAAAACTGAACATGCAAACTGAGAATGCGACATTAATCTGATAATGATGCATTAAAAACTGAAGCATGTATAACTGCATAACTGAAATATCTAACCTAGCATGTGTAATTCAAGAACTAAAGAAATACAAAGCTAGGGTTCTGAAATTCATGCGATAATCTGAGTAATAACATGATAATCTGATTCGGAACATATACTTTAACTAAATCATGAAATTCTGCTGAAATACTTGGGAACCCTAGATTTAATCATGATAAGAGAATCAAGAACTGACTGAAAATTAGGGACCCAATGGGTGAAAGGAACCCACCAGTGAAATCCCACATACCTGGTGAATAAATTTACGAAAAAATACTTAGGTTTCGGGGCTGAAACTGTAGGAAACTTGTTGTGTTCTTGAACTAGGGTTCTTGAGCTTTTTTTCCTCTCTTGTTTCTAATTTTCTAACTTTTTTGATTTATGATTTTGACTTAGGTAAGTTCTTGTTATGTTTCTAGACTTAAACTGAGTAAAATCTGATGATTCAGGGTCAAAACGACGTATCTTAGGATTTAAATGAAGTGGGAAAAGACAAAAAGACCCCTGGGTAAGTTGCGTTCGGATCAAACGATGACCTGGACAGACGGTCCGTCGTTCCATTGATGGTCCGTAGGTTGGGCCTGTTTGAAAGGCCTTTACTAAACGGGCATAACTATTTACTCGTAGGTCGAATTTTAGAAAGGTTGGTGGCTATAGAAAGCTAATTCAATTATCCATCTTTTGGTAGGTCATGAGACACCTAATTCATTTTGTGTTGATAGTTATGATCATTTGAAGTTGACCCAACTGCATTTTCCCCCTAACTGTCTGTTATTTCTCACCTACGGTCAGACCTACGAACCGTAGGTCCATCTACGGATCATGTTGGTCATCCGTGGCTCTTGTCAGAGAGTGGGTGAATGGGGTGTCAATCGACGGTCCCGGACTACGGACCGTGGTCTGACCTATGGACCGTAGGTCCGTCCGTCGATCATGACTTAACCAAATTTTCCTTGGCTGAGATTTTGGGGGTTTCTGACCCCATTGACGGATGTGCTGGACAGACCGTGGGTTAGTCTACGGTCCATCGATGGACCCGTTGGTTGCACCTGCAGATTTTTCTGAAAAGCTGGTTTTTAGTCTGTTTTTAATACGGGGTGTTACATTTCTCAAGCCCCACAAGTCAGCAGGCTTATTCAGGTCTGGCTAAAAAACTCTTTCCTCAAATGGGCTCCAAAAATCGTTGTCCAACCCTACTAAATCCCTGGTTAGGCCAGGCCGGCCCAACAGGCCTAGCCCATATTGATGGCTCTAGTTTCGAAGAGAAATTTTGAAGTAACTTATGAGTACTCCAAATTACTTGGTTTTTTAAACTAAAATAAATTAGAAATATATTTGAAGAAGTTAATTATGAAGAGAAAATTGTTTGAACTTTAGTAATAGTATGTCATATAAAATGAAATAAGATAAAAGAAGAGTTTTTGCAAGGCACAGGGCCTAGAAGGCAAGAATTTATACTAGGAAAGTTATGGCCATAAAATTTGAAAATCTAATTTCAAAGTTTGATTTTAAATGAATATTTGTTTATAAAAATTTAAATTCTTCAAAAAAAAAATATAGGATTTAATATTTTAATGTGATTACAAACTTTATAAATAAAAAACTTGATTCATAAGCTTATATTTTATCAAAAAAAAAAAAGGCTTACACTCGATGAGAAGAGTCTACACCATGAAGGAATATTTTATTAAAGAATAGTTAATTTTGATATTGTTGATTTATTGGACTAATGAATCTTTGTAAAATTATGTGTATCTGAAAATTTGATATTATATGTACTTGCAAATATTTATTTATAAAAGGAACATAGAGACGTGTGATTTATTAATTCAACACGCAGAATATTCTGATACTTTATTTATGAACTATGATTTGCTCATTTGGTAAAGTTGTATAAGAGTTGAAGAAATTGAGATAATTTTCACCAATTATGGAGGATATATGTCTATGAGAAAAAAATACAATATAAAAATTCAAATTGCATATTCCAAAAAAAATTTAACTTTAAATCAATCTAATTTCAAATTAGACTTCAAGGTTCAATTTGTCGAAATGAACCCTAAGTATGAAAATTGTTGCTTTCAAATAATGGAGAGGAAGGTCTCTTATTCATGATATCCAACTAAAGGAAACTTTTCCAATCGTTACTTAAATTTAGCTTTAATGAAAATTTTAAATTGATACAAAAAACATCTAATGGAGGAAAACATGTGAAGAGTAAGGTTGTTCATTGAACAAATCGGATGGACAATTATGCTTAATCGTTTGACTTATTAGATATCGAATTTTAAATATACAAATTCGCTAGTAAACCATTAAGCTATCGATTGATTTAGTATCTGATTAGGAATTAACAGGTGATTATCGAAAGGTGTATTGATTTCAATATTTCATGCTCCCTTCTTTCACTTTTACTCAGAATTTAGATTAATCTCTCATCAAACAAAATAATTTGTTTAGCCCTATTTAAGTTGGTAAATTCAGCAATTGTAAATCACAATAAGACACATATGAAAGTCTAAATTTTGAGGGTGCAAGCACTTTAATATTTGCTTCATATAAGATATTTATTCCTTCTACAAAAGTAAGAGAATACTTTTTCAATTTTATTCTAAGTTCACAGAACTAAGTGTGGAAATAGAGGCTAATGTTCTCTAGTTAAATAGACGTCCTTCCACATAGGGAATAATACACATCCCCAGCAGATTAGACTGCAAGAAGTATGAGATCTAAAAATAAGGGAAAAGGCAGTAAGCATAAAACTTATCGATATCGGATGTTTATATCAAGTCAATACATACATATCATGTGTTTAAATTTAGTATTTATTTCATTTAACCATAATTAATTGACATGTGTTTTACTTCAATAAATCACATAATAATGAAAATTGTATTGACTTGGTGTAATCGCTCGATGCGGGTAAAATTATTCCCACAAGCACCGTTACAGTATAATCGAAATCTCAGAGACACACCTTAAATAAACTAATATAATCGAAATATTAGAGACACGCCTTAAATAAACTAAGGCACTATTACCACTCTGAACTCATTTTTTAAATAATTTTATACATTGTTTGACTTATGTGGCACACTCCACGACTCCACGCGATTGAGACGCGTGGGAGATATTTGGATGTCATCCAAGCAAAAAAAAATGCACAAAATTACAAAAAAAAAAAATAATAATAATAAATCTAGGTTAGTAGGACCTAGTTTAGTTAAGATTTGATTCTCTAGGATTTTGATCATAATCTAAAGGTACTTATACCTTATCCCTAAAAATAACACTACCATGGTACGAAACGATTGCTTCCAAAACAGAGCATAAAGGGAGAAAAAGAAGTAACAGAATAGCTCATCCATCCATTGCTGCCACAATCCTAAATAGTTTAGACCTAACAGAACTAAGCAAATGAGACCTTTCCAAATCTGATTAAGGTAGGTTAACTTAAGATGCAAGCAACAATGCCCCTCACCTACAACCTTATGTATGAAAAGTACAAAAAGTTACCATAGATAAATGGACATCTCCGAGACTAACTCGTGTTGTACAACAAAAATGCTAAACGAATCAGGAAAAAAGAATCCACCGAAACAATAACAAAGAAACATAGGTTATCCGTTGTTGGATTACTTCCTTGATTTCTTCCTGGAAGATTTGGATGAAGCCTTTGATTGCACATTGCCTGCATGCTGAGAGGCTCCTTTTGGATTAGCTGGCTGGTTTGATTTTGTATCGCTATTGCTCGCTGCCTCTTTAGCCACTGCACCTTGAGAACCTCTAACTTGAGCTGCTCTCTTATCCTTTCTCTTTGGTCTGTAACTAGACCTCTCCCTCTTGGGAAGCCACCTCTCTGGGTCAGGTAAAGGTCCTGGATTAGCTGGGTCAAACCCCTTCGGATATTTTGGCTTTCTCTTCCTCTTTTTCTTTGCCTTATCCTTACTCTTCGCTTCGTATGTTTCAGTGGCACCAGCATTTGTACCTTTCTCGGCATGCTTGGCACCAGAAGTTTTCTCCAAACTGTCGACATCTAATGCTTTCAAACCAGGTAGTGGTTTTAACTGCTTCTCATAAGCTTCTGCTTTCTCAATGTCACCATGGGCTGCAGTCTGGATTAATCCAACTAAAGCCTCAATACTTCCATGGCTTTTCACTAGCTGCTCATAAAGGCGTGCTGCCTCATCTTTCCTTCCATACCTGAGCTTGAAAGCAGCGGCCTCCTGCATGATGGTATTGAGCTTATTGTCTTCAGTCATGGCATTTGACCACCACTTGATTGCGGAATCAAACACAGCATCGGCACCATTAATATCTCCAGCCCGTTCCTTGAGAGAAACAATGGTTGCAACAGTTACAGGCTTGTGTTGAATCTCAGGTATTTTCGCCAAGGAATCAGCTGCAATCTGAGGATGGCCAGCAGCTGCAGCAACCTGAGCCCTTGCAAGCAGGATAACCTTGGACCTGTCAGGAAACTTATCTACATACTGCCCAAGTATTTCTTCAGCTTTAGCAGCCTTGTTCTCTCTCACATGTACAGCAGCTTGAAGAAGTACAGGCATCAAGCTACCAGGGAACATCCCAGGTAGGGCACTAACAAGTTCTCTAGCCTGTAACAATCCAATGAAAAAAATAAACATTGGAAAAAGACTCCGGGAATAAACAATAGCAGTTGGATGTCTATCATGGTTCACCTTGTTTCTAATGCATCAAATGTTAAAAGTAGAACCATTGCAAACAATGTAAATCTCATATAATATACCTGATCCATCTTATTAGAATGAAGTAGCAGCAGCACCCTATTGGTATATATTGCTTCACTTTGCTTCTGTGAGAGCTTCAAGTCTAGTCCACGAGCAAGCTGGAACTTCTCTGGTCCATCACTTTTCTCTATTAGCTTATCAAGTTTCCTTAGGCCATCAGAGACATCTTTAGGACCCTTTAAAGCAATGAGATTATTTACTGCCACCGCAAGTGAAGACTCGTCAGCCAAATTTCTTTTGACAAGATCAGTATACGATGCAACAGCCTCTTGGGTGTTCCCTAGAATCTGGAGAGAAAAAAAAACAACTTGCATAATTGCAACTTATCAAAGCAAAAGAAGGCTAGTCAAACTCATGTCATAAGACAATTTACCTGTTGTACATATGCAATTTGAACAGCTATAGGAGCCAATTCAATTTCAACATCATCATCAGCTAAATTCTCTTCCATAAGTGTTTCTTGACCAATTCTGTAATTCCAATATCCACAATAAGATATTCGTCTTTCTTTTATATTCTCATTTATTCATGCAAAAACTGGAAGTTTCACAGAGAATTCCAAAGTGGAAGATTTCACCCATTTGATTTGAGACTTCTATACGTACATAAACTATAAAAAGACGAAGGAAGAGAAAATTTCATTTTACGATTGTTCCAAATGAATAGACCAGAATGCAGTTTGTCCCTTGTGACATCTCATAAATAGATATTCCAGTTTGTCCCAACATCTCTGGCAGCAAATAATAAACTGCATTCAACTGTCTACAGGATCTAGAGAGGAAATCAACCCACAATATACACAACTAATGATTTAAAGCCTCATATAACATGCCCCCTCTATTCCCCCACCCCCCACCCCAAAGAAAAAAACGAACCAAAAGAGAAGACATTAAGATTTGATAGAAAAGGCAAGTAACAATTATAACCAAACAAAGATACAGAAGCATCATTTGCATGATTCTGAAAATTGGAATTGTTAAAGAAACTTACTTTCTTGTATAAAGAACTGTAACTCCATTTACATAAGACAAATAAGTAGATATAGCAGCTTTGCAGACATTTTAACCCCCAACATACAAGCACTTTTGACTGCAATGGCACATCTTTCAATTAGACTAGTTCTAAACGGTCAGTCTATCATTACTAAATGGTTATAAAGCCAACAAAAAGTTAAACCCAAATAAGAGGATAAAAGATGCTTAAGATTCTCCTTAAGTTCATAACGACAAGATTATATCAATAGCTAAAGCAAGTATATCTTGATGCCAACTTAAACCCTCCAAAATAACTTCCAAGCAAGGAAATATCTGATGCTCTTTTTACTAGTCATAGATTGTGCATCATCAACTGTTAAGAAAATGGATAAAAGTCATACAAATAAAACAAGTCAGGACTAACTGAATCTAATTCTTTCATGGGGTTATGAAGAGCTTAATAGAGGCAAACTTGCCTTCGAGCTGACAATAACAGTTGTTCCGCATCTTTGTACTTCTCCCTTTCAATTAAAGAGCAGGCAGTGTTGTAAGCCAATTCAAAACTGCTAGTTGCTTTTACTCTCAGTGAATCCAAGGTTCCCTGCACTTCAGAAGATCTTCCAGCAGAAACCAGACCAGCAACAAGATTTATCTCCAAGGAATCTATCGTAGACTTTGGGAGCTTTTGATAAATATCGACAGATGCACCCATCTTTCCTAATCGATACAAAATCTGAGATTCCAACAGCATTGACTCGGTACTTCCTTCTTGCCCCTTCAAGGACTCTAAAGCCTCCTCCAATTTATTTTGCCGATATAAGCAATATGCCTTTTCAAAGAAAGCATGACAATGAAAAAGGAAAAATGTTAATGAGAGAAACAAAATACAGAACTAAAGAGAAAGGAAATTATTTTTCTTTTCATCAAGTAGAGGAGATACAGAGTTAACATAAGGCAAATATACGTAAATAATTTGCATAAAGACGGGTGCTGGAACGATACAAGCTAACTTCACACTGAAAAGAAGCTTACAAAATGGTTAACTATCTCCTGTAGACAAGATCAGGGACTGATGACTGCTCATATATTTCCTATTATACTTCCTAGTTCCTACTCCTTAGTTGAAATTGCTATTCGGAGGAAGCCGTAGGATGTTTCAGTTGTAATAATATCATTCAGGTATACAATATGTGACCATCAGATTAAAAAATCGCTGCCTCTAACATCCTGGGAAATCGACCTTTGGTAAGAGTATCCAAACTAGCTTAACAACATACATTTTACCTTCTTCTCTTTTTCCTCTTCTCTTCTCTCAAAGATTGATAACAACATGCCACGAGGGGTTTCTCAAACATCATCCTAGAATTGGAGTTGATTGACCCTCTACTACAGAAGCACAGTAGTGGAGGACCTATCCCAAGCCTCAAGAATTGACAGATTTTTAATCTCCCCTGAATGGAGTGATGTTCAAAGCCATTAAGTAACATACCATGCCCATGGTGTTCTCAAATCATATGCTAATTATTATGGAAAGCGGGGATTGGGTAGCATCACCCTCATATTTTAAATTTGAGAACATGTAGCTATAATCTGATGGTTTCACAGATATGGTGAAACATTGGTGGAACTCTTATACAGTAATGGGCACCCCAAATTTTATATTCACACAAAAGCTAAGGAACATGAAGGACATTACTAGATGGAATTGGGAGGATTTTGGCAAAATTGTAACTCAAAGGAGCAAGGATTTGGTAGGGCTGGAGAGACTTAGAGCAGATTGTTGAACATAGAACTCACACCCCGATCAGAAGCTGAAGTCACTAAGCCTGAAATTAGAATTGAAGCAGATAGCATTGCAGCAGAAGTATGCTGGAAACAAAAATTTAGAAGCCTATGGTTGAAGGAGGGAGATTAGAAGTAAGAACACAAAATTCTTTCAGAGAATGGCTAACTCACACAAAAGTGGAAATACCGTTGATCATTTGAAAATAGGGTAGAGCATAACTGATGACAAAGGGTTGGTCAAGGAAGGTATTCTGGATTACTACCAGAAACTGTACAAAGAGACAGAATCATAGAGACCCTCACTGCAGTTAGCTGCCCTTCAGTCCTGTGCCTAATGGTGTTCACAGGACAGTTTGGGTCGGCTATGGATCAGAACCAAAACCAAAACCAAAACCAAAACGAAACCAATTTAATCAGTTTATAAAATTATTAAAACTAAATCAAAACAAATATATACCTTTATTGGTTTGGTTGTTATCGGTTTTGGTTCGGTTATTAATCATACATGTAAATAAAATTAAAAGACAAAGTGGGGAAATAGAAAAACAAATTAATTAGCAAACAAAGGATAACCAAAAAACCCACCAGCTACTCGTTATGGCCTTGCAACCCTTGGAGAGGTTTGATCTTATATGGTTAAACAAGAACAAAAAGTATGCAAATACATTTACCGACATAATAAAAAAACTCATACTTTCCAAACGCATATAACTAATGGTTATCCTCACTCTGCTAAATCAAGTAAGACAATTATATTAATCAAGTGAGATTACAAACAAAAACTTATAGCAACAAATAACAGCTACTTGCCACTACACTAGATTACCACAATTCTGAGTTTGAGATCAAATACAAAGGAGACAGAGAGGAAAATGAAAATGACTTGGGGGTTGGGATGATTTGGCCAAATTGATTTCTGGACAGAAAAGTGCTTTCATGAAAATTGGCAAGTCATTGATGCATCCATGATTGCCAATGAGGTTCTTGATTGGAAGCTCAAAACTGGGGATACTGGCCTTCTATGTAAGCTGAACATAGAGAGGGTCTTTGACCAATTAAATTGGGCTTATTTAAGTGATATATTAAAGAAGATGGTGTTTGGAAATAGATGGATAAGGTGGATATATATTTGTATTTTCAACTGTAAAATTCTCTGTTCTGGTTAATATAAGCCATGTGGGGATTTTTTTTCTCCTCAAAAGGATCGCAGGCAGGGAGACCCTCTCTCCCCTTTTTTGTTTATTCTGCCAACGGAAAGGGGGCTCGCTCAAATGTTGGCAAAGGTTAAAGAACTCAAATGGATTCAAGGGTTCCAGGTTGGCAGGAATCCATCCACCACTATCATTGTTTCTTGTTTTCTCTATGTAAAAAAAAAAAGCCCAATCTTAGAAAGAGAGGTATCATCATTGTCAACAGATGCTTCTATTGCAAGCAGAATAGTGTATCTGTCAGGCACCTCTTTCTGCATTGCTCAGGGACAGATGACATGTGACATCTATTTTTCTCTATGTTTGGCCTCCAATAGGTCATGCCCCAGTCCATCAAAGTTGCCTATGGAAGTTTGATTCTCTGGAGAGTTAATGAAACCATCCAAAGGATCTGGAGAATGATCCCAGCAGCAAATTTTTGGTGTATTTGGAAGGAAAGGAATAGCAGATGCTTTGATGGAGTTTCAGTCATACAAGTACTCTAAAGGCTAGATGTCTAGTTAGTATGTTTAGTTGGCATTTTCACTCCCTTGTAAACAGTGTAGACAGATTTTTGGATGTTTTAGCTCCTTGACCCTGACATAGCAGTGGTGTTAGGGGTATATTTTGACTGTTTATACTGATTATTGCTTAGTTTTAGCTTCATATAGTTATGCCCTGAAGCTAACAGACAGATGCTTTGTAACTCTGAATCCTCTTGATACCTCTTTAATACAATTTATTTACTTCATCAAGAAAATAGAACAGTGCTTTGGTGATTTTGAGTACTAAAGATGTATACTCCTCCATCTCAAATTATAAGATACTCTTTCCCTTTTAGTATATCCCAAAAAGAACACATTTTTCTATATTTAGGACAATAACTTTGCACTTCTAATTCTACCCATTAGTGACACCATTTACCGCCACAAATCTCTATGGCTTGTTTTAGATCACAAGTTTCAAAGACGTTTTTTTAAAACTCCGTGTGCAATAAAAGAATCACATATATTGAAACAAAGGAAGTAGTATTGTAAAAGTGCTAATTGGGGCAAGTGACATGGAGAGAATAAAAAGAATGCTGTAATGTAGTATCAACACCAGAAAGTTATATCTTATGTGAAAAGATTTCTGTCATACTAAACTCGCCTTTTGCACAATTTTCCAACCAAAATCCCTAGATATATGTTGGTTCATAATGCCTATTTTCAAGTCACCTTTAAATTAAACTATATATATAGTTCAAAGATTCATTATTACCTTAAAGAAGCTAAGATCAACAAAACCCTTTTTGCTACAGTCTTTAATAGCAACCAATGCTTCTTCTATAGAATCTGCTTTCACTAACGCCACCACTTTACACCGTATCGCATCCTCATCTCCAGGCGCAGCCGCAAGAACTTCAAACAAAAATCATCAAATGCCTTTTTTTTTTTGGATCGATACATTGGATTATTACAGATCGATGAAATTATAACTCGAAAAGGAACTTACTTTGATCAGAAACTTTGACGGCTTGCTCATACTCGGATCGTTGAATGTGGCGATTAAGCGAAGTGAAGAGATCTTCAATTGCTATAGCAGGGGTTGCTACTGCAGATGCCTTTGCTTTCTCTTTGGGCTTCGGAGCCATTTCTGAAGCAATTCCCAAATCGAATGGATTGTGATTTTTCGTCTTGAGATTTTTATGTTACTGGCTTTTGTTAAAAAAAAAAGAAATATACGATATTGGACGTTTTCGTTTGCTAGGTATCTCTATTTTCTTTCTTATGGATATTTGCACTTCTCAACTAGGCTATTCGTTTCAAAAATAAAAATAATTACATGTCTTTTCACGTATTTTCTATATTACTAGTTCTCGATATGTGCCTTGCACGTTTGACCTTTGTTATTGTTATAATTTATATAGGTTCAAGTCTTGTCGATATAAAATTGCTCAACATTGTCTAAAGTACTTCTATATGTGTTTTTGTGCATGTAAAATAAACTCTTTTTAGAGTTCATTTTATGCCTAGAATTTAAATATCAATGATTTTTTTGGAGATAATGAGCAACTTGTAAGGCTAAAACAATATTTTTACCAATTAGAATTAGGAAAAATTGTATATAATAGCAAACTAATAACCTAAAATAAATGGAGTGGCTAGGGTTTGATTTAATTGTGCTCCATAGCAAACGTTTGCAAAAAATTGTCAGACGCCTCTCTCCCAAATATCTCGCTCGCCACTCTCCTCCAATCTCTCGCTCGCTTCCTCACTTTTTATACAAACACAAATGTATAAAAATTGTCTCTAATTGTATAAAGCGGAGAAAATTGTATAAATACATATATTTTTGTTCCCCTCTCTCCCCTCTTCCAGATCTCGCTCGCCACTCTCCCAAGTCTCGCTCGCCACCCTCGTCTTTCTCACTTATACAAACAAAAGCGAAATGTATAAATTGTGTTTTTGTTTGTATAACGCGTGAGAAAATTGTATATACACATGCAAGTACATATTTTCGTCCTATACACTTATAATTATACAATAAAAATACTCCCCTGCCCATTTTCTTTTGCCTTTCTCTCTTTCTCGTTTTATACAATTTTCATATTGTATCTAATTTCTCTCTTTCTCGTTTTATACAATTTTCAAATTGTATCTAATTTCTCTCTTTCTCGTTTTATACAATTCGATTCAATTGTATATTCCTTGTCAAGTCTCTTTTGTCTTTCTCTCTTTCTCATTTTATACAAATTCAAATTGTATATAATCGTTCTATACACTTATAATAATACAATTCGTTTTATACACTTCGTTTTTATACAGTTCTCTGCCCAAGTGTCTTTCTCTTTCTTGTTTTATACACTTCGTTTTATACAATTTGCTTCAACTGTATATGTATAGCGAATTATACAGTTTCTATGTTTGCTATGGAGCGCAATTATGCAAACTTTGTTATAGCATATAAATATGTTTTTATTTGCTATATGTGAAAGTTGCCCTTAGAATTATCACTCAAAAATTCTAAGACCCAAGGCTTAACTTTCTTGGGACATAAATACTCCAATTATCATTAAAATAAAAAGATGAATGAAGGACACAAACCAATAAAAGAAATAGTAATCCATAAAAAAATATTACATTAGAACTATCAGATGTCTCGAACAATCATGAAAATAAAAAATGAACAAAGGCACAAATCAGTAAGAAAAATAGTGAGCAATAAAAAAAATATGTACATAAAAACTATTAGATGATGAAACACAAAGTGCAGTGGATTAATACTTTTTATCCAATTTATAAAGGGAGAATTTAAGTACATGAAAGGTTGTGAATGAATGTGTTTAGTGGTAGAAGCTAAAAGGTTTAACAATCAAATTCATTAATAAATGAAAAATAATAAGTTGTAACATCTATCATGTATTTGGTCAAGTTTCATTGTCATTATTAATTTAATTTTAAAAATTATTAAAAGATTTTTTAATTTAAAAAATTGATGAAGAGCATTTTCGTAATCTAACTTTGAACTAAAATCTTTCCACTTATAATAATATATGATATGATAAGTATTAGTGAAAAGGAATGTATCCTTGAACTATCGTAAATGATAAGCAGATATTTTCGTCATACTTTCGAGATATAGATATTCGTGTTGTCCAAAAACTTGACCATATAAATTCTTTCAACTAATGGACATACACATTTCATAATCTTATCCACAAACTCGATATTTATTGAATATCGAATCGGGGGATAAGATTGTCACATGTTACTATTTAGTCTTCCATCAGAGTGAAGGGCATATATGCTCTAGTTTTTGGACGATAGGGGCACTAATGTACCAAAAGTATGACGGAGAGTATTTGCATACCATTTACGATAGTTCGGAAGTATATTTGTCTTTTTCCCCTAATCATTATCATATTTTGAACTTTAGTATATGTTTTCAGCGCGTCCAGATAAATATATCTATGATATATGTCTAAAAGATATCTCTAATTATGTGTATCACGTCTATAGCTATCATAGAGTATCTACCGTCTCATTGATCCAAAAGAAATTTAGAATTCTTTACATTTTTTCGAGAATCAAAATCTTTTTACATATTCCGTATTGAATTTCGTTTTCAATTGTCATTTCTTTTTATTTAAATTTTGAGCTTTATGGGATACACAATGACATTCGTATGCTAGAAAAATGAAAAAATTAAATAGATATTATTGAAAATAAGTTGTGAGTAGATACATGAGTTCATATACATTTTGCAAGATAAACAACACATACCTGAAAGAATCAATAGATATACAATAGATATATCATGTGGAACTCAAATGCATACCTAATTATATAATAGATACATAACAGATATATTGCAGATACATGATAAATACATTATATACCTATACACATATACCAGATTTAATTTAGATGCATGATCAGATATAAAGAGAGTTTGGGGGCTAATTTAGAGTAAAGTTGTAAAGTAGGAACAAAATTAAGTGGTTAGATAAAATAAGGATTCTATTTAAAGTTAATTTTTAAGGAGTGATGTATCTCAATGTGTCTAATTTCAAATATATACATAATTGTTAAAAAAAATGAAATACTAGATAATTATTTAAAAGTATAAATCAGATTAGTTGATATGATATGAACGTATATCTAATTCGATAGTTTTTCATTATATTAATGCAAAAAATGTATCGAAGAGTTAAATGATGTGATAGATAGCATCAATTACACTCATCTAGGGAAAGCAGAAAATTAAGCAATCTTATTTAATAATAAAGTAGAAAATTATGCTTAATTGTGTGCTACTATATTTCAAGAGTTTGAAATATTGTTATGACCTAACACCTAGATAAGAGAATTCTTATCATCCAATTCAAAACCGACAATGCGGAAATTATCAAATCCTAAGAAATTTTTTTTAATACCATAAAGATTTATGAAGACATCAACTCTAACGGCAATCTTTTACAAATGACCGAAAAATCCTTCTCAAGAATTTTTTTAAAAAAATAGGTACAAGAGTTACTAAAAGAGTACAATTTATATAATAAAATAAGACACAACTCTAATCATAAGGAAGGAAAAATGAAAAAATATTGGAGATCGTCATTGTCTTCACCTATGAAACATCATTGACCCTACAACCAGACTATGTCAAGTAACATAGCAAGAATAGTATCAGTATAAATAACATATATTGGTAGGCATCATCGGTCGACCCAAACCTACTTCAGAATATAATATAGTCAATCAGAAGAAAACATGCAATAAAAAAGCTATACCACCCTAAGTCTTTACCCACATACTCTCCCCGGGTAAATGTCATAACTAATGCACCTTGATCTCATACCTTTATGTTACGCGTCATCATAATATCAAATCATAACATAACTCTTCTATACCATATTAATATTCATGAATACAAGACTATGATAGTGTCAAATCATAGTCTAACTCTTCTGTCACATTGATATTTAACAAACACTTGGGCATCACTAGCCCTATCAACCAATCTACTATTTTTCTCAACTTGTCATATCAACTCCTTGACCGACCCTTTTTGAAACAATAATTGAAACTGACGTTTTAGACCAACTCATTCATACCAGAACTAAACTCAACACTATTTATAAAATCAAGTTCATCTGGACAAATGGAGAACACAGTTTGGAAACAACTAAGAGTTGGCTTCCATAAACTCAATTCAATATTTGTAACAATTATGCGAAAATAAATCCCTAAGAACTAAGTTGTCAACAACAAATAATAATTCCTCAAACATTACATGGTATACATAGCCCGGACTCTCAGTCCTTACCCTGTCTTACAACACATGAACCATGTCTCACACGATCATATATAAGCCATACCTGAGATCAGCTCACCTTTTAAATAATCTGGACCGTTCAAAATCCAATATGCAACAATTATATTATGAAGAAGAAGTCAGGGTTCACTCATAGAACTATAAACGCATACTTGGTCCTTTTAGGAATCCAAACTCAAACGACAGAGATTATGCGAGTATGATGCAATAGAATAGAATTTTGAGCTTACAAAAGAGATTTTGGTTCATTAAATTTAAAACTTTCACCAATATCTGTTTTATCTAGGTCTGGTTCATATTTTATATGGATTTGGATAGTCTTAATAGCAGCAATCCATCACTGCCATATATTACTCCTTACTATACATGATTAATAATCATTAGTACCAATTATAATGCATCCTTTAATTAGCCTTAATTAGTCATTATTCCTGTTATGTTTGAATGATTGGTCAAAATGATAAAATTGTGATTGACAGTTTTTTTCTGGTTACATATATGGTATTTCCCATGTATCATTCTGATTAAGAGAAGGAGAAGACATACATAATCTAGAAGTCCTCTCATTAGAGTGGATAAGAGAATAGATATATACATGTTTTTTCCATAAAATATATTTCCTCCGTTTTAAAAAGAAAACCCCTATTTCCTTTTTAGTTTATTTCAAAAAGAATGACTCCTTTTATTTTTTGGCAAAGTTAACTTTAACTTTCCACATGACATGTTTAAAACCACAAGATTAAAGGGCACTTTGGTACATTTGACATAACTTCAATTTCGAACCACAAGATTAAAAATTCTTCTTTCTTTTTTTAAACTTCGTTCCAAGTCAAAATCGGTCATCCTTTTTGAAATGGAGAGAGTATTGAGTTAGTGGTATGTTTTTTTTTATTGAATTGCCGTTAGTTTCTGGCTCCTAATTTTTATACTAGAAGAGTTTGTTGAATTTTAAGGACAGTGTTTTTGACACACATCAAATTATAAAAATTTCGGTAAGTATTTATCGAAAAGGTATTTTTAATAAGATTTCCCACAAATCTTACTTCAAAATTGATCCAAAATAGCTCTAAAGGACTCAAAATCAATATATCCACTTGGTAAATTCAACCCAACAATTTTCAAAGGGCTGCAACTTCTACTTTTTATGAAAAAAATAATTAGAAGGGCATGGCTTGATTACGAAAGGCTATTATATTTTAATTAACGCTTTGCATAGTCATTTAGAGATGAAATACTTACGTTAAGAAGATACATTAATTAACACAAATATATACATTTGTAGGTATATTGATGCAAAAGTCACTACAATAAAAATGATCATTAGCGGTATTTAATTCTTAATTATCGCTAAATATGTATTTTTAGCGGCAATTGTCACTCTTTGTATATGTTCCTAAAGCCTTTAGCGACATTAATTCTAATGACACTTAACTAATGCCGGTAAAGATTTTACCACTCTTTATTAGTGTCAATATTTTATACCGCTAAAAGTTGTTTTTGTTGTAGTAAGTACAGCTTCATAGACAATATAGGCATTTCAAATATTTAAAACAAATTAATATTACAAATAACTAATAAAATTGCTCAGCTAATTCTCAGAATTAAGCCATGTCTAATCCAAAAATTGAACGTATAATGACACTTATATCAAATTTTGTGAGGACTATATCAAAAGCACTACAAACATCATTCATTTAAAATTAATTATGAGAGAAAAAGACGACACTCAAAACAACAAGGAAAAAAGTGAATTTACAAAAACATTTGAACTTCGAAACATAATCATTAATGCGTTACTTAATAAGACCAAATACATAAACTGATTTCTAAACTTGTTGGGATCTTTTTCAGGTACCTCAACTATGCTCTTTTCCTATTGAATCATTGAACCATCCAAAATTTGTTCCTTTTAAACACCGTTGACTGATGTGGAGATATTGATAGAGAATACATAAGTTGTTCCAGAACTCATTAGTTCAATTGATAGTGAAACTATTCGAGAATAATTGTGTTTTATTTCAAGTCGTTCGAACACATTAGAATACAAATGAGACTAACATACAGTTTGTCTTCATTCCTTCAATCAAAATCATAAGAATACGAACACAATTGAAGGCATTTACAATAGAAAAACCGATCAAAATCAGTCAATCGTGTTTTAAAGAAACAAACTGTGGGCGGTTCAATGATTCAATAGGAAAATGACGTAGCTGAGGTACCTGAAGGGAAAAATCCAATAAATTTAGAAATTTGTTTATGAGTTTGGTCCTTAAATAATAAAGAGTTAATCGTATGTATACACATGATTTGGTGTAAGACACATATTTATAGGGAAAAACCACCTAAGAAACTCAATTATACATATAGTACAATTTAAACTATTGTTTATGCAATCAATTTGTCCTCTCCTTGTTCATTTCTAAATCATAGAATTAGAATTAAAGGCTGCAAGTGAGAAAAAAGTAGTAAGACATGCCAAAGTATAGATATAGAGAATATAAGTGGGGTGGGGTCTTTTTTATATTATATGATTATATCTAGATGAGTAGTTCATGCCATGTTTAGTGACAAAAGGAATTGAGGGAATATATTGACATGACTAATTAACATTCCTTGCGCGCATTGCACGACAATTTTTGTTCTCTTCCACACTCACAATCATTCACTTTTTCGATTGCCTTTTTTTCCATTTTTCATTTTCGATATATCTAGTTTAGTGGCGGAGCGAGATATATATATATATACACACACTTGAGTTGTGTTCATGATATCTTTTCGTTAATAAATTACATTATGTAGTTAGACTAAAATATATTTTTTATGTGTATATATTACATGTCAATATTCACAACAACAAATTTGATTATCAGGCACAAATAATTTTGTTATTAATAAATCATACTTCGTCACTAAAAATCTTGTGTGACGAAAAATAATTCGTCATTAAATGTGTATCTCTAAAAGTATACAAAGATGATTTAGTGCTTCGTCACTAAAAATATTATATTAACTGCAAAAATAAAAACCGTTCAAAAATGCTTAAACATTTGTGACAAATTTATTTGTAAAATATATTTTCTTTTGTAGTTAATAATATGTTTTGTCACTGGTAATATTTTTCTTGACTTCCTAAGAATACTATGCTGGCTCTGCCCCTGACTCCTTGGCTTTTTCGTGAATTTACTTTATTATACATTTTGATATTTATTAATAAAAATTCTGACTTTACTACCTGCTGACCTGGCTATGTGCTACATGCACCTAAGCAAAATCGATAAGAAACAAATAATTTCAGCATTAAGGGTGTTTTTCCATATTTTTAATTTTTTTCATGTTTCGATGATCAATTTTTTTAAAAAATAAGTTTGATTTTCCTAAGAATTACTGATATTTCATGTACAGCGTTCCTACCCTAAGTTTTTGTTAGACCAGATCTTATAACTCAATTTGTATATCATTTTTTTGTCATGCCAGTTTTAATTTCTTTGTAAAAGCAAAAAAAAAATCAAGTGATAAATCAATGACTCATCGATGGAAGAATAATTGTGTTTGTACTATGTTTTTACAAATCAATTATTAATTGTATATATAGGCTATAGCTCGTGTCTATTTATAATAAATTAAATGTCTTTTATCATATGATTAGTTAATAATAGACTATTACTGTAATTAATTTATCATTTAACTAAAGTAAACTCACATGATTGGATATAAAGACCAGTATAAATGTTATTTTTTTCTCTTCAAAATAGAACATCTGATCTTGAACACTGCATTTAATTAGAGCCTGTTTGGATTAACTTAAAAACTAGTCAAACTGACTTAAAAGTTAGTTTTTGACTTATTACTGACTTATTTTAAATCAAAAATAATTTATTTTAAGCCAAAAGTTAAAAACTAGGTGAGGGGTATTTTTTTTTTCCAGCTTAAAAGTCATTTTATGTTGACAAGGTACATTACCTTTTTGCCCTTAATTCTTTTATTATTATTATTATTATTATTATTATTATTATTATTGTTGTTGTTGTTGTTGTTGTTGTTGTTGTTGTTGTTATTAGTATTAGTATAAATATTATTATTATTATTTCTTATGGATGTAAAATATTTTTTTTTTTAATTTAAGTAAAAAAAAATTAAATTAATCAACTTTTTATCATGTTAACAACTTTAAGGGCCAAACACATCAACAATTTTTATTTTCAACTGCAACACTTTTATTCAAATAAATAACTATTTATTTTAAAAATAAGTTTCAGCACTTTTAAAAATACTTTTTAAAAATTACTTTTTTTAAATCAAACCAAACAGGCTCTTAATTTATTTCATCTAGTACAAAAGATTGCATTTAGTAATCTTTTCTCCTAGAAGTGTTATTGAACATTTCTATGGAATAAATTAAAAACATGAAAACTAGGAGCATGTTTCTATATCATTTCTTTGTTAAACCATTTCTTAAAAATAAATTTAAAAAATGGTGTGTTTTATAAAAGGTTTTTTTTTTAAATAGTTGCAAGAAGCATGCAATGTTGATGCATGAAATTACTCATGTAAATAGAAATAAAGCAATGACAAGGTAATAAAGAGAGAGGTCAAAGAAGGTAATTCTAAGTTTCAAATTAAATACTCAATAAGCTCTCTCATAAATTTTGAACTTCTAAAGTTGAACAACAAAAGCTTCTGAAGTTGTGATTTCGGAATTTGAATTTGTGTTTGGACATGTATTTTATTCGTAAATAATTTGAACTCTTATGAGTGGAAGTCCAAAAAGCTGGCTTGAAAATATTTGAAGATCAAATTTTAAAATCTTATCAAATTTCATAACCAGATGATTATTTAAAAATATTTTTAAAAAAAATATATGACCAAACACCACTAAGAGTAAAATTAACAGCGTTCACTTTGTAACACTTTTCACAAAGTTTTTAAATTTTATTTTCTTTCTTTACTAATACTATCTTCATTTTAGCTTCCTTGTTTCCTAAACTAATATAAATTCTATGAATTAGGATTATGGTAGTTTTTATGATCACGATTGCTAGCAAATAGGCTATTGCAAAATTTATTTATTTTTTAAATTATGAGTTTTTTCTTACCTAAATAGTAACCATCAAAAGTCCATATCATCACCTAATGATTGTCAAACAATCTTAATCATTTCACATTTCACATTTCACAATAAATAGAAATGCCAAAAATGGATCATGTTCATTGTAATTTGATATATTCAAAGCATGTTAAATATCCAACATATAATTTAGGGAAAATTCACAAGTACCCCCTCAACCTATGCCCGAAATTTCACAGACACAATTATACTATACTAAGGTAATAAAATGTTCTATTACTCTCCTGAATTTATTTTATTAGTAATTTTCTATCCCTTTTTGCCCTACGTGACACTAGCTTGAAAAAAAAAAAGTCAACCAACGTTGGGCCCACAAGATAGTGCAACATAAGCCGAAAAGAGGTAGAAAATTATTAATAAATAAATTCAGGAGGATAATAGGACCTTAGTATAGTATAAATGTGTCTATGAGATTTCGGGCATAGGTTGAAGCGGTACTTGTGCATTATCCCTATCATCTAATTAAGTTACAAACTATTCAAAGGATATATACATTTATTTACCTATATTACTTTGGCATATTTTCACATTTTCTATCAAAATAAATTTACATGATATATTGTTAGTTATTAAGTATTTCTTTAACATAATAATTTGCTCCTCACTATGTAGAAATTAAGGACAAGATCACTTTAATTAGGAGATTAGTTACAACTAATTGTATGGAAAGATCCCCTTCAAATTGATTAAAGGTTTAGAGTTTATGTGGGGCAAAATTCTTAACAAACCATAACCAATTGTTAACTTTCTTTAGACCAAGAATCTTTCTTTGGTTATCTTCCTTTTCTACCATATTATCCATCTACAAATAAGCCAACTACTTCTATTCGAATCCTAGGATTTAATTTATTGTGGTCCCAAACCATAATAGTACTCTTAAATTATTTTATTTTTTAGTTTCCGCTTAGTATTTGCTATCCATATTATGTAAATTAATAAGGATCTTGATTTATTAGGATTCACATCATGTAAGATTCATTTAAAGAAAAAATATTCTAATACTTAACGAGATTTTCTTATATTCGGTATTCAAATCCGACCTTCCTCTTTTATATATTATAAAATAAATTGGACAAACCGTAAAGGCAAAGCCATTATAAAGCTAAGATGAATCCCATTATAAAATGAAGAAGTAAAGAACAAGAAACCAATTATTGCCTTTTTCTACTTTTTTTTCCCCCTCTTTTGCTACTATAAAATATAGTGAAGTAGGGTATCTACTTTTGCGATACATTACTACTTATTTCGGTAAAAGTGTTTGATTGAATACAAAATTTAATGATAAATGAGAGATTTTAAAATTATAATTTAAAATAATTATAAATAATTCAACTAAGAATATAATAAAAAGTATTGAGGAGTCAATAACTCACTTATTTATTAATTTTAATCTACTCAAATTTAATTTAATCCGACATACGATATTGTGCATGATTAGTTTCTTTTTACGTGATGAGTAACGGAGTTTGCATGCCTTGTGTTATGTCCTACACAAAGATGTCAGCCTTCACACGCTATGTGTGAGTGGATCAATGTTTGTCTTTCAATCATCATGACTCATGAGAAAACAAATGAATTAAAAGTATATATTGGAAAATTCTCAAAAAGGAAATTTAGTTAATGATTTTACGAACATGTGATATGAAATCATATTGATATAAAATTAAAAATTTATTTGAACATGTAACTTATATTTTATAAATATAAAAAACCTCACGAATTATGAAAACTGTCAAAAGTTTTCAATGCTTATACAATTTTAAGAAATGAGCAAAAAAATTCATAATAAAATATAATATAACATTACAGGGTCATTCTGAAAAAATGCGATATTTATTAATTGATATAGCTTTAATTCAGTAAAAAGTGAAATTGATCTTGAGATGTGTGTACTACTCTATAATATAGTTCTCTCATACAAACACGAACAATTTCTTCTGTCAAACATACATTTTTCGATTAAATGACTGAAAAAAATAAACCAAGATTATTACTTTAAGCATTTGTGGATAAATATCATGCATTAGGATGTCGAATGGAATGAACATTTAAATTAAATTTTTAGATGGAAAATGATCCTCCCAAATAATCTATATATACTTATAATATATCATGAAAATTGTAACTGAAATCATACTGTGAATCTTTGATCAAATTTGTATATTGTACTGTTGGTAAGACTAAGCTCACAACTATAGAAAATATATTGAGATATATTCATTGATGACCAAATTGAGAAGTCACACTGCATAAACATTAATGACATATTTAGATGTCGCACTGCTCAAGCATTGATGAATATTCGATTGTCATACTAATCATGAATCATATACTTAATATACTAGTTATAAAAAAATTGATATATGTGACTTCTAGCTATGAATATAATGAATTTAGTCTTTTCTATATAATTATATCTGGTCTGAAACTAAACTGTTAACTTTCTAAAAATCTTTTTATGCTTTCTTTTTTAAAATATGCACTTAATGCAAAATATAATTTCTTAAACTCTTTCATGAAATAATGCACTAGAAATCAAAGATAAGAATACTTTTCTTGAAATACTTCTTGAAAATTTTAAAACTTACTTTTCTCATGAAAATGATACTTATGAAATATCACGACAAGACTTTCAAATAACTTTGGCTAGAAAGGGTCCATGTGGTATAATATGCATAAACCATAAATCAAAGATCATTAATTATATGAATTACCATAATTTTGATAATAAAATTAAAAATCAACGAAAAAAGATAGAGGAATTCAAATTCATAGATTTTGGGATAGAAATCATAGTTTTAATCTTACTAACTAAAATTGTAGATGTAGGGCGTGAGAAAGAACAAAGTTCCTCACTATGATAGCCTTATATACTTTAAACGCTACACAAATTTTAATGAAAAATCCTAACTTGATAAAGAACGATTAGCTAGAAATTCTTTCTTGATATTCTTAAATTAGAATTTCTTGTAAAACATATGGTCAAGAGTAAATTTTTTATCAATGATCCGTGACGGATCCAGAATTTAATATCATGGGTGCTCAAATATTTTTAGCCCGAAAATTGCTCCATAGAATGGGTGCTCAATTAATATATTTTAATGAATTACTAAATTTTGTATATAAATAATATCATTTTTCACAAAAGACAGTGGGTGCTTATGCACTCGGCCATAATGTATAAAATATGTTCGCCACTGTCAATGATTCATGAATAGATGAAGAAATTTAATTTGAAGAGATTGAAATCTACAGAGAATGACTTACTGTAACGACCTGTTTAGTCGTTTTGAGCAGCAGATTTATTTCTGGAAAAACTGGCTAAGATTACGGACATCACGACGGACCGTCATAGGCACGACGGCCCGTCACAGATGTCTCGTTTCAGCATACTTAGAAATTCTGAAATTGGGTACTGAAAATCGACTCTCTGTAATCGGTGACGGACCTGCAGGACGTGCCGTCACATCCACGACGAGCCGTCGTAAGCTCCCGTTGCAAAACACTTCAACTCTTGAGAAATTGGTACGGGAAACGAGTCTCTGACCGTCAGGACGGAGGTGCAGGACGGACCGTCACAGGTGTGACGGGCCGTCACAGTCCACCTGGACTTTGGGGAGGTTGCGACGACCATCGTGACGGACCGTCGCAGGCACGACGGACCGTCACAGGTTGCGCAAGTCCCAGGCAGAATCGGATTTCTTCACACGTTTTAAGGGACGCATTGGACTATTCTTTCCTTAATTATAAAGTTAGAGGGTTAATATTAATAAGTCTAATTACTTGGGGGTTAAAAGAGGTAACCTTAAGTTAATTAGTGGGTTTTATTGTCCTCTTTCACACTTAATTATA